>NC_052481.1:6668211-6769809 GCF_009730915.1 Dioscorea cayenensis subsp. rotundata | reverse complement strand
CAACCGAACAATGGGCATTTTGTGGGGCTTAACAAAGGCCATATTGTCACCAAGAGCGAGTTGGCCCCTCGCCCTTCCAGCGGGAAAGCGGTATCGATTCTGAAGGTTCTTTTTTATTATTTATATTTTTGGTAGCTATTATATCTATGGAAAGCTACTGTTTTGAGAATGACGTTGATTTTGGTTAGTTTTGGTATTTGATGTTTTCATTTCTTAGACTTGCAAATGCTAACATCAATTTGTATAGTTTCTAATTGAGTTATAACATGTTTGAAAATTTTGATTATAGCATGTTTTCAATCATCAAAGTACTTTGTATCAATTACCATTAGATTTATTAATTTTTAGATGAGTTTTTAAAAGTATATAGTTCATACAGAGGAACCGGTCTTTACACTAAAAAAGGGAGACCTGGCCTGGTCCAGTAACTTCTCTCCTTTCAAAAAAGGAAAACATTTGCACTTTTACTTGGAGAACAAGTACTTTGAAAACTATATCTAAAATTTACTATGAATCTAGATAAATTAGTAGAAAAAAATAGATCTTATTTATAATAAATTTCAAGTAGCTATATTAGTCTCTTCAATAGCTTGCCTTTTTTATCATGAATTATTAGAAATAATATATTACTCTATCAATATTGATGTGTAAATACCCTGTGTACTTATTTTGTAGCAAGTATGAAATTTATAAAGTATTGTGCATCATGTTTGAAAATTCGATTATAGCATGTTTTCAATCATCAAAGTATTATGTATCAATTACCATTAGATTTATTAAATATCAGATGAGTTTTTAAAATATATAGATCATACAAAGGAACTAGTCGTCACACTAAAAAAGAAGGCCTTGCCTGGTCTAGCAACTTCTATTCTTTCCAAAAGGGAAGACATTTGCACTTTTCCTCGTAGAACAAGTACTTTGGAAACTATATCTGAAATTTATTATGAATCTAGATAAATTAGTAGTAAAAAATAGATGTTACTCATAATGAATTTCAAGTATCTATATTAGTCTCTTCAATAGATGTGTACTTATTTTGTAGCATGCATAAAATAATTTCTCAAATAATGAAAATATAGAGTTATGGGTGGATTACTTACCTAGTATTAGCTTAAGTCCAAAAATGAGAGCCAAGGCCACTCCCTAAAAAGATCCTAAAACCCAACGATTTACCATAGTTAAAACAAAATCACTCTAATCACAAGTTTAAACCCTCATCAAGTATTACCCTAAGCATTCTCTAGAGAGAAACCAAAAATATTAAAAATAAATTTAAATAAAAACTAAATAAATAACAATAATTGTCTTGCACACAATCATGCAGGAATTTAAAACACACCTTAAAAGCTTAATTAACTAACATGATTAAAATTAAAGTGATCCAATGCTTAACCACCACTCATTTGACATTTGCCTTGAACTATAATACTTTTAACTTGATGAGAACATCTCCACCATCCAAATCTAAATACATTCCACCACAAAACTTCCCTCATTCTCTAACATTGCTTTCAACTTTACAAAACCACTCCACCAACATAAAAAAAGTTGTAGAACCAAAATTAACAGAATATATATGTATACATATGCACATGAAATCATACACAAAATGCATGGCTTATAGCATGCTGGTTCTATCCTCAGATAATGTCCAAAATCTCCACCATGCTTAGGTGAGCAAGAATCATGCAACTTATCATTCATTAAACTAATACCAAGGTCAAACCTATCTTAAAACAAGGATGGTAAAGCACAAGCCCTTGAGCTAACACTAAGCTCCAAGGATTTCAACAACAATTTTGAGCTATGAACTAAGAAAACAACAAGCATGAACAACTCCGAAATTAGCCATCAACTTGCCAAGGTTTCTAAATAATGAGAGCTAACATGCTACTCAACAAATCATGGCAAGCTAATCAAAGGAAGAAAAAGTCATGGTTTTTAATTACCAACAACAACACTACTAAAAAGAATTTAACCAAGCATGGCTAAGGGCTAATTACAATAGCCCTCGAAAGAGAGAGATGAAAAGAGAACTCAGCTGAAAATCCAAGCTCCAAAAACCTCCCAGCTGACAACCTTCCTCACAAGACAAAGGAATGAAGAAGAAGAAATTGGAGAAGGAAAACATTGGAGTTAAAGGCTTGACCAAAATGGAAGACATGGATGTGATGGAACCATAATTTCCTTCGGGAATTCATCACCTCAGATAAACTGATGTGGAAATAATGCAACAAAATAGATGTCATCCACCACCGATCGAAGTCCATGAACGGATACAGGATCTAGCAACTCACCACTCTCCGGATCTACCCAAAGAGATACAGATTTGAGAGAGTTCTTCTCAATGGCCTACACAAGCTCAGAGAGAAGAACCAAGAAAAAATGGGGCACAACCTCCAACTCTCCAGCCAAACATTAGTTGTCCTTCTTTTGGCACCCAATTCAAGTATATAACTCTTGGAATAGCCCTCCAAGAATAGATAAACATAAAGATAAACAAAGGTATTAAACTAACACACACTTAAGAGATAATTAAGACTATAGACAAAGCTGCAGAAATAGAAAGTAAATGAGTTTCTAGAAACTAGTCAACTTGATAGGTCTTCGGGTCTAGCGACCCATAACTCCTTCCAGGAACCTCCAATTAATATAAACTTTAGGGTTGGAAACTAGACTTCATTAGCTTTCCAACCATAGGTTATATGTATTTTTTAGACAACACAGTTGCTATATTTTTTATGAACAATTTCACCAAAAACTGGGTGTTCCTCTGATAATTCTTCAATGTCCAAGTGCTTAACACTTGGTCTTGTTTGCTCTGCTCATGCATCACATCTTGCATGCTTTACTTCTGCATCATAAACAATAATCATAGAGAGACAAAGGAGATGGGATTAAGTGCAAATCAAGAGCTTAGCATCCTAACCATGCTTTAGTGTTGGGCATGGTCCACAGTCAATCTCATCAATTTTTTTGGCGAGAAGCAGGGAAGATTGAAGAATCCCTTAATTTTTGCAAACAATGAAATCTCTAGTCACCATGATATAGGCACATGATTAAGTGCTGCTAGCTAGCAAGGGAAATGGTGGTGTTACTCTTAATCTCGGCCTCGACTAAAGCAATGAAGTTCACATACATGAACCTCTCCATGCGGTTCATAGTTTTGGTTTAGACTACGGTGACACTACAGGATTGTTTCCATCACTATTTGTAAACATTCGCTATTTGTAACTCTTTGGTTATTATTATTATTATTATTATTATTATTATTATTATTATTATTATTATTATTATCATTACTACTACTACTACTACTACTACTACTACTACTACTACTACTACTACTACTACTACTACTACTAGCTACTAGTGGTGTTTTGCCCGTGCTATGCACGGGAGGAATGCATAATAGATGATGTTAATAACAGTGTTTGCACCAAAGGCATAATTGTTATTGAAACTTAATTTATTCAAGCTTTTGAAAACAATAAACTTAATTTAAATTTTAAAATTTTGTTTATTGGTTTCTCCATTATTGATCCATTGAATGAATCTCCATTTTCTTTTAAAGACTATTTTAAAGACCAAATTAGGAGTTTAAATATAAAAGAAATTCCTCCAATCTATTGACATAGTTCAAATATGGATTGAAATTATTGTTTATATAGTAGAGTGAATAATGAATAATAAATATGTTATATATATGTGAGTGTGTATATATATACTAAATATTATTATAGAATATATGAATCAAATAAGACAAACAATTAGATTATATTACATTATTAGTATTTTTGGAGAATGTCTACAAATAGCTGATGCAATTGCTATTAGCAATGAATTGTGATAATCCAATTACCTACTCCACAAATTCTCAATTTGTCATCCTGCTTTGGTTTTATTTATTATTAAAGTTTCTTGTTTGTGTTTGATTAGTATTACATTAATAAAAGGTTTGCTAATATCTGAAAATAGCAATAGTGTTTTTGAATTACAAATATTTTTGAAATTACAAATTCCTTTTAAAGATTTGGTACAATATAAAGAATAGTTTGTGTTTGATTAGTATTAAGTAATTCAAAGTTTTATCAATTACTTTAAACTATCAATAATTTTTAAAATTATAAATTTGGTTTCAAAGTTTAGTTTGACTTAAAAATTATGAAAATATCATATCAATTTTTCATATATTAAATATAATTTTACTATTCATCCACAAATTTACATATTTATATATATCGATAGTTCTTAGCATAAATTATTCTTTATTTCTAATGTTTTTCAAAATCAATTAACTACATGAGAAGATTTTATTCACTTGGCCGAACTATGAACTCCTCTAATCTCAAAATGCATATATTAATATATATGATATTTGGCATTAGATGGTTATAAAAAAAGAAAAAAAAATAAGGAATATATACCCCAACGTGTATATATATGCAATACAACCCTTTAATAGTATATAATTAATTTAATTTGTATTTTAATTAATTCATTATATGTAAGTATTTCATTAATTTTAAAATAATATAATAGATCAAATTACATGCTTCGGTAGGCTTATTCAAGAAAAAAAAACATATTTTAAATATATATATATATATATATATATATATATATATATATATATATATATATATATATATATGAGTGTGTACATATTCTAATATATTGTTATAAGATATCTAGATGAAATAAGACAACTAATTAGATTATATTATTTTTCTAGTATTTTTTTGGAGAATGCTCACAAATAACTATATAATTGATGTCAGCAATGTATTAATCTAACCACTTACTCCAAAAGACCCCAATGTCTTTTCTTATTTTGTTTTTATTTATTATTAAAATTTTTATTTTCTGTTTGATTTTTGAAAAAGTGGATAAACCACATTCATTAAAAGGGAGAAACAGTACAGAACAGAAAACACAATAGGAGCCGAGGCTCTACAAAAAAACCACAAGGAGTGGCAGAAAAAGGAAAAAAAGAAGAATAACATAGTCCAACCAAGAGGAGAGAGAGTGGAGAGCCACCCCTAAGGAGAAGACGGTCCCGAAGGGGTGCCAAAGGTCTGAAAAGCTACATCTCGCCTGGAGGGGGGGATCGCTCCGCAGGGGCAACAGGAATCGCATCACTGGAAGACAGATACTCAAGGCTTCTCTTGACCTTAGCCATCGGATCCTCAAGTTTTGCCCTCTTCGATTCTGGAGCTGCAGAAAACCAAGAGAGAACCAAATGCTCAATCTTTAAAATCAAAGCAACAGTCAAGAGACAACTAGCAGTGAAAATGCGAGCATTTCTTTCTAGCCAAATAACCCAAGTGATAGCCTTTAGCAACAAATCCCAGGACGGAAGTAAAATTTTTGGAATAGACCGACGACAATCACCCCAAAGGTCAGTAAGGGATCTAGGCGAACATCGGATGCCTAAAAGTTGACTAAAGTAAGTCCATATGTAGGAAGCCATTGGGCAGTGGATCAGCAAGTGCTCAGCAGTCTCCATACCTGCGTGGCACATCACACAAGTAGGCGTAGGTAAAACATTACATTTGCGGCTATCTAGGTTGTCTAGAGTCAAGATTTTGTTATCCCAAGCAAGCCAGTTGAAGAGGTTGATCTTTTTTGGACAGCCGCCTTTGAGAATGACATTAGTCTTATGACAATGAATTCCTCCATCATTCAAGAAATTATAGAATGTTTTAACCGAAAATCTCCCATTTGGAGCCAGCTTCCAAACATGTTTATCAATCGCAGAAAGGGGTGGGATCGGAGAGAGTTTAGGACGCATCACTCAGCAGGGAAATCATCTAAGTTTTCGCTTTGATTTGGATTAGGTAAACCAAAGTTTTGTCAATTTTAAAACTATCAATAATTTTTTTGAATTATACATATTTTTGTAATTATAATTTACTTTTAAAGTTTTAGTACAACATTAAAAATATCTTGTGTTTGATTAATATTAAGTAAATCAAAATTTTGTCAATTTCCAAAATTTCTATATTATTTTCAATTATATTTACTTTTGAAATTATAAATTTGGTTTTTAAAGTTTTTAATATGATTTTCGGAGATTTTTCAAAGTATTATATGAAATGTTCATATTTAAAAGAAATTTACTTATTCATCCACAAATTTATATATTTATATTTATTATATATATATATATATATATCTTGATAATTCTTAACATAAATTATTCTTTTGAAAGTCAATTAACTAATATAATAATCATAAGATATGAATTTTTTTTTCTCTTGGTCAAATAATGAACCATTCTAATCCCAAAATGTATATATATATATATAGATAAATATATGATATTTTAAACCCATCACATGTGTATACATATCTATATATATATATATATATATGCAGTACAACCCCTCTAATTGTATATAATTAATTTATTACATGTAATTATTACATTAATTTTAAAATGATATAATAGAATATTCAAGAAAAATAAACTTTTTTTTCGGTTATCATATATGCTTACTAAGATTTTTTCTATTATATATATATATATAGTCAAACATTTAATATTTTATTTTATTCCTCAAAATGAATTAACTTAATTTTATTCCCTATAGATTCCAAGTCCAATATATTTTTGTATTTATAATTAATTTTTTTAGAACAATTGGGAGTTGATTTTTGTTTTCCAATAAAAAATTAAATATAAAAAAACTTTACTTACCCCACTAAATAAGAAAAGTAAATTATTAGTATAATAGATTCATAATCTATTTACACATTTTATGCTTAATGAAATCATTGATATGCATATTAATGGTGCATGGTAATATTAATATTCATAACAAATGATATAAATAAACTATATTGCCTTCATTAAAAATAAATGATATTCATAAATTTAACAGATTTAAATAGCATAAAACACAAATAAAATCATTATATAGGGGACTCTATTGCTAAAATCATTAATTACAAATTAGTTTTTTCCTGCTTCAATTTTTTTCATCTTGTTGATTGCTTTATAACAATTTTGCCTCATTGTCAGATACAATTATACACATCAATTAAAGTTTATTAAGTCATAAATTTAATACAAAATTATCATAAAAAAGGTGATATCATAAAAATTACCTTTAGCTTAACAACATCAACATAGTCCTAAAATATTATTTGTTGGAATAAAATCAATTATAAAAATGTTAGATATGAAAAATTATTATTTAATAAACAAAATTAATTTGCTTTACACAAACCTTATTTTTAAATAAGAGGTTCTAATTCTTCAGCTTTTAGACAACCATTAATCTAATCTACAAAGTTACCCAACAAAGTACATGCAAGCTTGCTTTTTCATGTAAAAAAAAAAATCGCATCAAAACTTATATACAATAGTATAAAAAATAAGAATATACTCTAACATATAAAAAAATTTCTTGCCATAATAAATATGATTATGAGACTATAATGATGCATATAAATATTTTGAAAAACACACCTATATAAGTAAAGCATACTCTAGATTTTGAAGCACAACATCCCTGAGTTTGCTTGTCTTTCCACAAGATTTTTAAATTTTAGGATTATCTTTGCCAACGACTACTCCTATTACATCTTCAACAAAGTTGCATTATAAATCATCAGTTTTAAAGGCATAATAATTACATAAATAGTTAAATAATTACCAAATAATTCTTTTTCGTCGAGTTCGAGTGAAACCAAAATATCAGCAAACAATCAAAACCTAAAATATTGCCTTGAAAAATATTCATATATAGCATCTATAAATAATAGTTTTATATCAAAAAAAAAAAAAAAAACATGTTCATCCATAAGAACCATCTCAATGGTATTAATTTCCAATTTATCTTGGAAGCATGGAATCTGCCAAAGTCTAATAACCCAAACTTCAACATAATCTCTATATATAGAGAAAAATCTCTAATATTTAAATTTAGATAAAATAGGATATTTATTATTATTAATTTTAGAATTTGATATATGATATATGATATATAGGATATTTATTTTAGACTTTAATTTATCATAATATAAATCAACAAATTTCATATTTTAAAAATCAATTTTGAAAATATTAATTAAATAAGAGAGATAAGTTCTATCATCATGAAAAAAATAATCTATTTGTAATATTTTATTTAGGTTTTTATGAGAGCTTGACACATCATACTTTTGTTTTCTACTTTATTATATATTAGATTATTATTATTATTATTATTATTATTATTATTATTACTATTTATTTAGTTCTCTTTAGCTTAATTTTCAGCATAAGGTATACATGATGGAGGAGGTATTTTGGCAAATAAGAGAAGTAATGTTTTTCAATTACTCTGTTTGTTCACCTCAAGGTTCTGACTTTCTGGACATATGGTTTTAATTCAATCTAGTGAATGTGGGTTTTTGTTGTACGTTTGCTGGAAATAAAATCCTACTGTGGAAAGGATGGGAAGATGTTGTGAGAGGAAATGTTTGCTGAGTTAAGTCTTTGGATTTGAATGGTCAAGGTGGAATTATGTTCATGGTTTGCCTGGTTATGAGTGGATGGTTGTGAGATTGTTGACTGGTAATTTGTATTGGTGGGAAGCATGTTTCTCCATGTCAGTGAGGAGCATTATATCTGGTATGTTTTTGAATCTGGTATTAGCCGAGAGGTTTTTGTGGGTGTTGTTGGTTGGTCTTCATTGGGTGTGTATCTTGGTATTTTTGCTGGGTTGATGGTTGTAGTGGGATTGGAACCCTTAGGTAGCTTTTTTGTTTTGTTTTTCTATGTGTTTGCTTGAAGTTCTTATTAGTCTTTCTTTTTGAGTTGTATTGTTTAAAGGAGTTGGAGCTTAGTAAATGTTTACTTTTGGCTTGACCAAAAACAAAAAAAGCCTAGCATGCCCCTGATAAATGTTGGCCTTGCTCGTTTCCTAGGCTTCCTTGCCAAGCCCAAACTTAGCTTGAAACTTTGCCTAGCCCGGCCCACTTTTAGTTCGATCCAAGTTCAAAGAGCTCTTTCTCCAGCCTTCTTAGGAAGAAGGTTTAGAAGAAGAGGAGGAGGTACAAAGGACGCCGACGAAGGAGGAGCAAGACTTTCTTAAGTTGAGGGAACAATTGAAAGAAAAGATTCAGAAGAAACTTGAAGAAAGAAAGTGCTAAAGTTCTTGGACATACTTCACGGTCTCAGGATAGGATATCAGCAAATGACAAGTGCGTAGTTCTTCCTTGTTCTCCTAATGAGTTACTTGATATGTAGATTGCTTTTTGGTAATAATGATTCAATGCTTAAAGTTTGCTAGGTGCTTGATCAGTTTATTGCATAATTCTCCACAATTACATAAAAACTTAGATGACCAAAACATGCTTGATGCTTCTGTTTGGAAAGGATAATGATATTCTTTTGAGTGATAGAATTGTTTCTAATCATAGGATTTGTATCTGCATTGGCAGTCTGATTTTTCAAATCCAAACCTGAATGACTTTATTGGATATGTCTCCATGCATATTTCATCTTGCGTGCATTGAATTTGAAACATAACTTGCAAGAAATCACTTTCTATGCTAACCAATAGCTAGGGATAATGTTATAGAACATGATGTTGAATGAAATATGATTAACAATGAGTTATGTTGCATGAAGATTGTGATGAGATTTGTTTCAATCAGTGAACAACATTAAGCTTATGCAACATCCTCTTAACTTGTAATTAGGATGTTGTTGAACGTTTGGCTTTGTTCTTTGGTATTTCCTGATATCTTCGATCTTGTTCACAATTTTATTTTATTTTGTCATTATTAGTATTATTATTATTATTTGGTGCTAGCCTTTTTAGTAAGTTGTGCTTGAATATGATTTTGGATTTGGTTGCCAAATTTATGGTCCTCATATTGTGTAGCTTCTTGTAGATTTGGCTCTTTTTTTTATCCTTCATAGCCTGCTATTGCTCAACGGGTTATTGAGAAAAGCCGATTAATACGTGAAACTCAGCATATTACAGCTAAACTTAAAAGTTCTTCAAGTGTATGTATCATTGTCTATGTCATATATCCGACAAAGTGATCCCTTTTTCTTTCTTCCTTCATTGCTATTTTTTTACCAATTGTATTTATTCTTGTAGAACAAAAAGAATTCTACTTCTATATCTTACGGAATGAAGGGGCATAAGCATGTCTTGATACCATGATGTAGACGACAAAGGTTGCTATTTAGTATTCACATTTTCTAAGTTAACTTCTTCTTTGCAGATTAAGAAAAGCACAAACCCTCAAAGACATGCGTGACAGTTCATTTTTACCGTCGGATGATGCTGATATGCCAGTTCCCGAAAAGGATCAATCTACACCCTTGGTGACTACAGGTTCAAGTTCTGGTTTTTTGTCTTGATTCATGTAATCTAGTTTTGATTTATTAAGTTTCTAGGAAAATTTAGCCTTTTCATAGATGATACTGATACAGGTTATTTCTCATGTTCAAGATGTTAGATTAGCTTAAGCATCATTGAAGAACAAGTTGCCTATTAGCAAACCCTCGAAAGGCGAGCATCATCACTCTAGGGAACTCTACTCCTGCAAACATGCCTATTCCTACCAAAGGCGCCGTTGTGAAAGAAGCTCTTGCAAACATGCCTAGGTTACCTTCATCTGAATTGAGGAAAGCTAGTCAGAATATATGCGGAATGTTAGGATCGAGAAACCCGGATAAGCAACACACACACTCTACTTCTTAGGAATTTTCGTAACTAGGAGTATGGACGATGATAATCACATAATTTCACTCAATTCTCACAAAGTATAATCACTTCAATGTCATACAACAAGAGCAAATGCGAAAGAGAAAGAAGGCAGGAGTTTTCTCTACACTCTGAATAATTTGCTTATTTCATTCAATCAAACACCAGTCATTTAAACAAACACTTAGCAGACCAACCTTCATAGTTGTACAGTACATACATAGAGAACATTCAACTTAAACAAACATTACAAACAAATACAGTAAAAGGTGAATTTAAGCATCCCCAGGTGCAGCACAAACACCTGCATCCTGCTTAACAACTTTCTATCATTTCTTGATTTGAGTATTGAGATGAGAAGCACCAATGCTGAATTTCTGGAGAATCCCTGGAGCTACAGCAGTGTGAGCATCTTGTGTTATGTTCTAATCAATATCTCCAACATGGAATTGGGCCTGCCAGACCTGCAGGCGGAGAAGGAGGCAACGACGACGATGGAATTCAGGGTGTAAAAGGTACTGACAAGGGGCCCCCAGTCGATGACAAAAGCACATTTGCACAGGTGGTGAGCTTGGAGGCTTCAGGCGAGTCACGCTTGTCGAAGGAGGTGGTCAAACAATCATCTAAGAAATGGAGGTCCATGGAACAACAGGGAGGGCCAAGACTGGCGGGTGCCAAACGTCCGTGATCTTCCAACGAGGTGACTTGCGGCCGCTGCTTCCGATCATCTCATCGAACCGCGGAATGCCGTCACCAAATTGTTTGCCTGCGGTGCGCTTGCGCAGTCATATGGCGGCGAGATGCCCGGTGATTCTTAGCCCCAATCGCAAGAGACTCCACGTGAGATCAAAGAAGGGTAGTTCGAAAGAGAAGGAGGGCAGTCAAAAGGAAGATCTTCGACCGATGCAAGTGCCTTTGAAGGCGACAGCTGCTCAGGAGGTGGGGCATTCTAGCAGGGAATCTTTATCGATCTCTCTCTCGCCAGAGATTGAGAAGCTGCGTGATGATCTGGCCAAAATTTCAGTTCTAACGCTGGTTGAAGGACACGTCAATGAATCCAGTGTTTTGGAGGTGGCTCCGACGATCATTAATACGAACCTTGCTGCCCCAGTCACTCCTCTAAACGATTGTTCCTATCTATTACCGTTGGCCAGTAGGGGAAGAAGTTAGAGAGGCTTGTAAGCTGGGCAGCTTCAAAGTGGATACAAGTGATGGTTCGTGCACTATGAAGCTTGCTCCGTGGTCAGCCGAAATTGGAGCTGGGGAACCATTGATGAAGTATTAAAACTGGTGGGAGAGCTCATCGCCGTATCTCAGGCGACCACTTCTCATAAATTTTTTCTCTCGGTCCTTGTCCGGCATCGCGCAGATGTGATGCTGCTATTTGAGCTAGATTTCAGCTTGGGTATGCGTCGATACTGGGTGTTGATTACTGGGGAGAATGGGTTGATACTGAAATTTCATCAGGACCTTGGCAGGTATGTGTTGCAACTCCAAAGTGCGGTTGCCGACGAAGCTTTTGAGCAGCGAGCGGAGAGGCACAGTACCCATGAGATTCCTGCAGGTGAGAAGGGTAAGTTTGCACTTGGTCCTTTGAAAGCGAGTGGACTGGTTAAGCAAAGCTCTCATCTAGAAATTCCTGCAGGGGATTCGATAGGGATCACTGGGGGTGAGGAGGTTGGCCGAGTCTTACCGGCAACCATGGCCGTGGTGGAGCGCAGCTCCCACTGGTGCAGTGACAATAACCTTGGTTCTAAATCTCTTAACATTTCAGGCAAGGCCGAGATTGTGGGGGTGGTTGAGCAAAGCTCCCGTTGAGTTACACCGATGACCAACCTCTGCCCTAGAACAGCTAGGGTTCGGACCGTTGGTCCATTGACAGAGAGGGAGAGAACTAGAGGCGCTGAGCGTGCTCAAATCTCCGAGCGCCATCAATTGATTCGACCGGGCGTTAGGCTGGTGCAGGAACCCAGGTAGCGTCATGTCGAATTGGGGAAGGTCAAGGGGACAGATGGCGAGATCAGGATGGCCGAGGTTTCTCATGTTCATAAACACGTGAAGATCTTAAGGAAGGGGATGCATGAGGAGCCACTTGAAGTTCGGGTTAAAGTTGATAAACAAGGGGTTATAGGTGGGCCTCCAATGGGGCCTGCTGGGCCTGAACTGTTGGATCCGATTGTCTTGTAAGAGGCAAAGGTTCATTCGGATCAAGGAATTTCAATCCAAGGTACTCAATGTGACACACTCTTATTATGTGAGGTGATGGGCCGTGACATGGGCCGGGGTCTGGGCCGCGGTTGCTCACACAATCAGCAGGTTGTTGTTGATGTGGAAGTTGGGCCTCGTGTGCAGGTGCAAGATGGGCCGGTTGAGGGAATTGGTGAATACCATCAAGTGGCTAACAAGGATTGTTCTTTGGGCCATGAGTTGGGCTGTGAGCGGAAGGAGGGGTCCAAAATGGGGGAAGCTAAGATGACTACTCAAGGTGAGACCACGGGGAACTCCGAGATAAATGAGGGTCTGACTTTCACTCTTCGTGGGAGTGCTATTAAGGAGGGTGGTACATTGAATTCCCGGTGGGATGATGGCCATGACATGAAGAAGATAAATTTCAGAGACGAAGCTTCAAGAACGAATTTTCCTACTCCTGGGGGATTTACTTAGGAATTTTTAGAAGGAGGATGGGCCCTGCGGCCCTGTGTTAGCAAACCGGGTGTTGATGAGGGGGAAACGTCCCTTTCCCTAGTTGATGTTCAGTCTTATTCAGTGGTGATTGTGACCTCAGAGTGCAGCTCTGACTCTGATGACTCTATTTCGGAATTTGAGAGGAAACTCAGGGTGTTATTGCCTGATTTACATGGAGGTGCTAACTCGATAGTGGGGAAGCAACCCCGTGGCACCCAGAAAAGTGAGCGGAAGAAGAAACCATCCTCACGGTTCAATGAGGAGGCCGACTTCATTGCTGAACCCCCGAGATCTTCTAAGAAGAAGGGAATGTCCAACAATGATGGGGAATGTACATCTTCCAAACCCTGTTTACTTTCTGATTGGAATGATGTGCAACTTGCTAAATATTGTGATGCTTGTGGTATCTCTTTTGTAAATGATGAGCATGCTTGTTTGAATTACCTACGTCAATTAGAACTTTCCCATTTGGCCCTTTTGAAGGAGCCGGCTTCCTCCTTAGAGGAGCGTGATGTGTAAGGTTGTCCATGAACATTATAACTTGGAACGTTATGGGACTTGGGAAACCTGCCAAGTGGTTTCTGGAAAAGGATTTTTTAAACATGCATTTCGCGGATATTTGTTGTCTACAAGAATCTAAGCTTGAAGAGATTTCTGATTCAACATGGAGGGAAATTGGTGGGTACCGCCTTGACAAATTCTCTTTTATCCCGGCGCACGGCTCGGGCAGAGGTACTGTCATTGGGTGGAACAGTGCATTAATGACTGGTACTCTGGTGGGGAGGGGTAATTCTCGCTTTCGATTGAGTTTTATTCTAAGATTGTGAATTTGACTTGGAGATGCACTTCGGTCTATGGACCTAACGCTAGATCGCTCAAGTTTGCTTTTTGGGAGAAGCTACGTTCCATGGCGGGACCTCCTGGGATGCCTTGGATTATTTGTGGTGACTTCAATGCCACCTTTAATGTGAAGGATAAAAATGGCGGGCTTCCCAATTTGGAGGATATTAGGAAGGCGAATTTGTTTCTCCAGGATCTGCTGTTGCAGGAACCCCGGCAGTTGGGCGCCGTTATTCTTGGACAAATGGCCAAGCGGATCCGATCTGGGTTAAGCTGGACAGATTCATTATTAACAATGAATGTGCTAGCCTCTTCCCTAGGATGATCCAGAACAGTCTGCCTCGTTTGGGGTCGGATCATGTCCTCATCCGGCTTGAGTTAGAAAATCACTGCTTTAAACCGTGACCATTTAGGTACGAGTTAGCCTGGTCCACAGGGTCGTGGTGCCTTTGTCTTTTCAAAAAAATTGATGGCCCTCAAGCCCCAACTGCGTGTCTGGGCGAAAATTTCGTTTGGCTCCATTAAACTCAAGAAACTTGCTCTGCTGAACGAATTGGAATTGCTGGACTCTGCTAAGGAGACCAGGCTCCTGCAGGACACGGAGTGCAAACGAGAGGAGGATATCATATCGGATTTATTCCTTCTTCGTAAGCAAGAAGAGTTGTACTGGAAGCAGCGTTCCAGGTTGCAGTGGTTGAAAGAGGGTGATGAGAATACCAGCTTCTTCCATGCAGTGGCAAACGGCCGTAAATATAGGAATTTCATACCTAATATCACTTTCTATGGTGATGTTTTGACTAATCCGAAAGAGATTGGGAAAGCATTTGTTGCTCGCTTTCACCAGCAATTTGGGTCCAAGCGTTCGTCTCGCTTGCTGATTGATTTCCGTAAACTGTTGGCCAATAGGAATTATGTGGATTTGTTACAGTTGGAAATACCATTTTCGATAGACCTTGGCAAAGATAAGGCTCCCGGCCCCGATGGCTTCCCCTTGCAGTTCTCCAGACAATTTGGGAGTTAGTCAAATCTGACCTGATGCAACTCTGCGAGGACTTCTATTGGGGGAGAGCGAATCTTGAGCGAATTAATTGGGCTAGCGTTGTCCTTATCCCCAAGGTGGAGACTCCTGAGTCTATTGGGGATCTCCGACCCATCAGCTTGATTAACTCCACGCTAAAAATTTTATCAAAAATTTTAGCGACTCATCTTAGTCCGTATATGAATTCTTTGGTTGCTACGGATCAATCGGCTTTCTTGAAGGGAAGGTGTATTCTTGATAATATTGCCACGGCCGAGGAACTAATTTTTAGTCTCTATAAACGTAAACTCCCGGGGTTTATTTTAAAAGTGGACTTCGCCAATACTTTTGACCTTGCGGATTGGGATTTCCTTTTCTATCTACTGCTCCCTCGTGGTTTTGGGATAGATGGGTTAGTTGGATTAAATGTATTTTGAGCACTTCAAAAGCGTCGATCCTTGTTAACAGATCCCCAAATGGGTACATTAGGTACAAGAGAGGGCTGAGACAAGGTGATCCTCTGTCTCCCTGCTCTTTGTTCTGGTGACTGATGTGCTTAGTTCGATGTTTACCCATGCTCTTAATGCTAAGATCTTAGTTGGGGTTTAACGTCTGGGGGTATTAAGGACCTAAGGATTATTAAACTGATTCTGTATCTCTTCGAAGGGATGACAGGTCTTGAAACTGATTCTGTAAAGACGGAGACCCTCCATTGTAATAGAGGTCTGCTCCCTATCACCTACTTGGGCATCCCAATTTCGGGTCATAGACCCCGTAGGCAAGACTGGGATGGGATCATTCACAAGGTGAGACGTAGGCTATCGTCCTGGAAGCTGCGTCACATCTCCTTAGGTGGTCGCCCTATCCTTGTGAATTTGGTCCTGTCCGCTATCCCAACGTACTGGATGTCCATTTTTCGCTTACCGGTTTGGGTCATCAATGACATTGACCGCATCAGAAGGGACTTTCTTTGGTCTGGTCATGATATTAATCATCCGAGTTGCCGCCTGGTAAGCTGGAAACTTCTCTGCCGACCTAGGGATCAGGGTGGCTGGGGTATCCTGGATCTTGCTAAATTTAACTAAGCGCTTTTGGGAAAATGGTGGTGGAAATACATGATGGATCTTGATTGGGACGGTGTAAAGGTCATTCTTTTTAATTATGGATCTACTCGGTCGAAGTTATGGCCTAGTCAGGTTGGAAGGATTTCCTTCTTTTGGAAAGGTGTCTTTAACTGCTTGCCGGCTCTTCGAAGCTGCTTAGCTCAAGATGTGGTCTCTGACAAGGATACCCTTTTCTGGAAAGATAGTTGGTTGGAGGGTTGTGCTCCTATAAACTGGTGGCCTGAGGCATTCAGGGCCAGCCATAGCCCCAACGATACGGTGCTCAAGCTTATCCACTTGTTGGACGAGCTTCTTTTTATTGGTAATGAATCGATCAATCAGATCCGTGTGAGATTGCGGACGGCAGATAGCAGGCTTGTGGATAATATTCGGTGGAGATGTAATGGGAATGGTATTCTCTCTGTTAAATCCTTCTACAATTTCCTTATTGATGGGGGTCTCCAGTGTCCGATTACCCAGTTCTTTTGTCGTGGGGATGCCCCAAAAAAATCAACCTCTTCAACTGGCTGGTGTGGAAAAACATAATCCTGACTTTGGAGAATCTGGCTAGAAGGAGGTGTAACAGGCTGCCTACCGACACGTGGGTCTTGTGTCACGCTGGCTCGGAATCGACTGACCACTTGTTCATTCATTGTCCCGTTGCAAAATTTTTATGGGAGTACTTTTCTGCAATTCTGCACTTACCCCGGTTACCGTACTCCATCGAGGACCTGTGGGGCCGGTAGAGGACATGCTTGCACCATGACAGAAGGGCTTTTGGAGACTTAGTTGCGAAGGCTTTAATTTGGATTGTTTGGCTAGATAGGAGTGATTGTATTTTTAATGCCAATGTTACGCCTGCTCATTGTCTCATTGTGAAAATTGATCATATGCTGGTATCTTGGTGCTCTTATGTCGCATAGGGCCCTAGACGAAGATGGAGGATGACATCAGCACGGTGAAAAAAAGTCTGGAGTTTCTCGGCCCTCGTGTTCAGGAGATTGGCGAGACTCAGACCTCTGAGGAGACACACATTCTTGGCTCTATCTAGGTTCTGAGTTAGCATGTTCGCTTGGGCTCCTGCCCGTTTTGTTGTTTTCTTTTGTTGTACTTAACCACACCTAGTGGTTGGGGTCTGTTGCACTTTTGTTGTTTTTAATGTGAGGTGATTTATCCACCTTTTAAAAAAAAAAATTACAAATGATTCAACATGGAAGAGAACCATCAGTAAAGCCTCAATCTACTACCCAAAATTAAACAATAAAATTTGTGCAATGCTAATTAGAATAAATCATATATAGCATTTGATTAATTATAACAATATTATTATTATTCTAATTAAATAAATTTTAAAATTGGAATTCTTGAGTAAAATAATAAATAAAATTAATTTTTAAATAATAAAATATATCATAAAATATGATAAATAAACAAATAAAACTTTTAAAAATTTGATAGTGGAACATTTCATCAATCATTCAAGATCAAATTTGAAAGTATTCTTGTACATATATAGATTATCCTTGAATGGAATTCTAAATTCATTAAAATTAGATTAGTATAAGAATTTAATGTTTATATAATTACCACTTTTTCTGCCGTACAAGTTGAGTTTTTGTTTTATTAATAAATTGTACTATAACATTTTTATCATAATAGAGGAGAACTAGTACTATCTCTATAATAGTATTCTACACTAAAAAATTGATACTTTATGTTTTTTTTGTTTGTCTCCTCAAATTGGAAGTTAAAGATTCAAATCATTCATAACTTTAAAATTAGGGTTTGCGAAAGAAATTTACATATATAACTTATCTATGACTTTGTTCAAAAACAAACCAACCCGTAGGTGTGGATTTGATTTTTGATTGATTTTATAGTTTATAGGGAGTGACGCGTTAAAACATCAATACATAATAAATAAATAAATAGATAGATAAATCGTTCATCATGGCCATCTTTTTCAACTCCATGACCATTATTGATTCCGTTCCAGTGCATCATCATGCTGCACCATCAAATAGTTAGATGCTCCATGATATTATCTTCCAGATCCAATAGGTGACTATAAAAATAGTTCACAACCGTTGGACCAAATTCCAAAATCAATTCTCACCGTCGAATCTGATTTGTAGCCCCAAAACATAAAAAAAATAATAAACAACAACCTGCTCCACTCCTGCACATAAGCAACAAGGCACTATTTATTATTATTATTTTTTTTTGAAAGAGAGTATTTAAAAAATTGTTCATTTTCCTCTTATATGTTTGTGTTTTTCTCTGTCAAACCAGCAATCTCTCATTTTTTTTATTTTTTGCAAATTTTTAAAAAATCAATATAAAATATTTTACATCTATTTATAAATACTATTAAAGTAGATGTATAGAATGCTTTAGGAGTGATTCAAGGAATAATTTTAATATTTTTATTATATTAAATATGGTATTAATAATTAAAAGTTTTAATTGCATAATAGGCATTGATTTCATCATGGGCTTTAATTGGTTTATATTAAATATTTAATATGATGTTCCAATGGAAATGGATGGTAATATGATTAAAGAGGGTTTACAAAAATATTTATATATATATATTTTTTTTTTTTGCATATATTTAAAGTGGCATAGATTTCATCATGGCCATTAAATCTGTTTTATATGAAATCCTTCGTATTTTTTTTTAAAGTTTTTGGTTTAAAAATATTTTTTTTGGTATTATATTAAATATTAAATATACAAATATTTATTTATTTTTTGCATATATTTAAAGTGCCATAGATTTCATCATGACTATTAAATCGGTTTTTTATTAAATCCTTCCTATTTTTTTAAAGTTTTTGGTTTAAAAATATTTTTTTTGGTATTATATTAAATATTAAATATAAAGATTTTTATTTTTTTTGCATATATTTAAAGTAGCATAGATTTCATCATGACCATTAAATCGGTTTTTTATTAAATCGGTTTTATATACCGATTTTTTTTGGTATTATATTAAATATTAAATATACAAAAAAAATATAGGAGACTAATAGATAATATTATTATATTAAATAAGATCTCCTAATGAAAACAGATAATAATCTGATTGGAGAGGGTTTGAAGGAAGATTTTTAAACTCTTTTTTTTAAAAATTTTTCCTCATTGGATTATAAACATATAAAATTTAATGGAATTAATTTATCATGGGTATTAAGTAAGTTTTATATTAAAATTTAATAAGATGTACTCATGCACACATATGGCATTTGGAAATTGAAAATTTTTGCTAAATTTATTTGGAATTATTGGTTTAGAAAAAAGAATAAACAACATTTATTTGGTATGACATAAAATATGAAAAAAATAAAATAATATTGTGTTATTAATTAAAAAATTATAAATAAATGAATAAAAATTTAACGACATTTATTTGGTATTACATTAAATTACAACATAAGCTTTATTTTTAAAATTACCAATAGTTTCATATTTATTAAATGATATAGATTGGATTTATAGGAGGATGAATAAACAATTGTAGAATAAGATGAAAAATATAAAATAAATTTAAAATTTTCTATTATATTTAAGTTATATATATATTACTTATGATATTAATAATTAAAAAACTTTAATCACACTTATTTATTTATGCAATAATTGTCTATAAAGCCTTTGAAATTTAAAGTATACAATAGTTTCTATTGTATGAGTTATTTAATTATATTATTTAAATTTGCTCCCAGAGTGTTTGAAGGAATAAATTTAAATTTTTTATTACATTTAAGTTTTTATTTATATTGCTTATGATATTAATAATAAAAAACTTTAATTGCATTTATTTATTTATGCAATAAATGCTCATAAGACTTTTAAAATCCAAAGTATTCAACAGTTTCCATTGAGTTATTTAATTATATTATTTTTATAATTTGCTCTCAGAGTGTTTGAAAAAATAAATTAAATTTTTTTATTAAATTTAAATTTTTATTTATATCACTTATGATATTAATAATTAAAAAAAATAATTATACTTATTTATTTATGCAAGAATCCGATGTGAAGCCAGGGAGAATGCCTAGTATATATTATGAAATATGAACAAGCTAAATATCGGGGCTTGCATATGTATGGAGACCATGTGCTAAGAGATCGTTAGCTATATATATTGTATACGTAATTATTAGATATATTTATAAAAAATATTTAAGAGAATAAAAAATTGAAATTAATTAAATGAAAGGCCGAAAAAGAGTTTTTTTAAGTATGAAATTAATAATTTTATAATGATAACTAATGTGAACTACCAAAATGGATAAAAAGTGAAATTACAATCTTCAAGAGAGGAAATTTATATAAATCAATTAATAAGTTGAGATCAATTAAATTTTCTTTTTTTATTTAAAAAAAAAGTGAAATTTTCATATGAAAGGTGGAAACATGTCTTGGCCATAGCAATGCTGGAAACTTGAGTCAATCCAATCATTCTAGTCAAATTTAAATAAAATTAAACAAATAAAATTATGAAATTTAAGAATACACAATAAATAGCAACTAGCAATATAATAAAAGTAAAAGTTCATAAACCAATAGAAGTAGTAAATAGTAAATACTACAAGTTAGTAGATGGTTACTAGTTTTAAGTGATGATCTTCAACATCACCCCCAATATAATTAACGTGCTTCCTTGATGTGAGAGACATATATAATCCGTAATTTATCACACTATCAACAAACATTATTGAATATATATATATATATTGAGAGAAACTGAGCAAGATGAATGGCTATCCGAGCTCAAACTTTTGAATTGGTCCCAAGTCAATCTCAGGAGTCAAGATGTTGGAGAAGGCTATGTTAACAAAAACATAAAAAAAAATGAGGAGGAGATACATTCACTGCTGATTGATCAAGCTACTACTGGTTAATTTCCTTCATTACAAATCATATGAGGAGCTGTTTTTCTTTCATTACAAAGCATATATATATATATATAAGGAGTTGTTTCTTTCATTACAAAGCACGTGAGGAGCACACGATCTTACAACTTATGCCAGCTCAGCTTTTAGTTAAATCTAATACCAAATTATATGTTGCCAACTTAGCAAATCAGTAACTTATAACTGATTTGCTGAGTTAGCTAATTAGTTACAATAGTTTTCCTACAGCTTTGTTCTAATGTTTGAGCATATATAAAGGGCTCCTCTTCTCTGTAAAATTTCAGATCAATGAAATCAGTCCCTTTCCTCTAAAATTTTGCTCTTCTCCTTTACTTTCTTCGATTCTTGCTCGTAGATCAAATCTTTGGAGTGTTTTGTTCATTTAGTGAAGCAGCAAGGATGGGAGTTCTGGTTCTCAGTTTTAGCAGAGATTAAGGGGCTGTTTGGTTACTAATATTTCAAATTACAGTGTAAGTCAAATTACATGTAATTGAAATTACTGTATTTTCACTTACATCATGGTTGTTTGCTTGCCTGAAAATGAAAATGCTGCATTTTCTTTTCAAGTGTTTGGTTTGATGTAAATTGTGGGTTATAATCACCATGTAAAGTAAGTGGTGAGATTACCCCTATTTTCAAAATTTTTATAATTTATAATTTTCTTTAATATTTCATTTAAAATCTATTTTATTTATTTTAGTTAATATATTTTATTTAGTTAAATGGATTTAAGTTAATGAATTTTATTTATTTAATTTTTATTTAATTTTTTTTAAATTAATTATTCAATATACTTGAATTGAACTTACTAATACAACCATTAATTGATGCTTATCACTTAAGCATACTCACTTGAAATTGAATCTAAAATTACTCAAGTCATCTAAATTCAACAAACTCAAATTCTATAAAGTCAACAAATCATATTCACAAATTCACCATGTTCATAAAACAAGATATAAAATCGACAAATCATATTCAATAATTCAACATGTTCATCAAACAAGTATGAGACTCAACAACCTAAATTTAACAACCAACACAATTAGATTGTCAACATGTTCATAAAGCATAACATAGTTCAACAACTCCAAACAAAAACAACATGCAAAATAATAAATGTCCATAAACTTAAAAACACACAAAATAAGTAAATCATAAGAGTAGACAATCTCAAACACCACCATCACGGCCCAACTGCCTAAGGAAACCATCCATCCAAAAGCATCGAAGGTCATGATCTTTGTTTATAAAAGCAGTTGCTAGATTATTTTGGGCATTCAAATGGTCATATGCTAAACCAAGATCAGACTTATTGTAGTAGCCAATCAAAGTCATGACCTCATCGTACAATCTCTTACTCAACTGTACACCTTTGTTCGTCTCCGCAGCACTTGCAAGCCTATCCAATCCAATGGAGATTTTTTGCATGACTTCCAATTCTTCCCGCCTAATACGCTTTGATCCCTTGTTTACTTCTTTCGCCTTCGAAGTGGACGTTGTTGGTGTTTCCGCCGGAGGAGGTTGTGATTGAGTGAAGTCCCAATCATCCAACCCTTGTGGTTGATCGTCAGAATCCAATGTCGGTGGTGTTGATGGCATTTCCATGCGGACACCGAGACTCCTAGAGCTTTGAGAACCTGTTCTTGCAAATGATCCTGTTGCTTGATCGTTCCCACAAACAATGGCCATCTCCTCATAATCTTCAATGGGCTTATTGATGTAAACCGCTTCATTAGGATGTGACTACAAAAAAAAAAGGGACAAGTAAATAGAGATAATGCACACAAATATCATTTATAAAAATAAAAAACAAACTTCAAATTACCTGTATGTACGTTCGGAATTCTTCAATGCCCATATAATGATTTTCTTCTCCGAATCATCCCAAGAAACCCCACTTAAACTTTTAAGCTTTTTTATTAGTACCCATATTTTTCTTAGATGTCGGAGACGATTGATAACATGTGTATCACTCACAATCATGTTAAACCTCGTACTAACAGCCCTCGCAACTGCATTGATAGCAGTACTCTTGAAACCTTTGTCAGTTTTAAGGCCAAGGTTTGCTTGCTCAACTAAGCATCTAAGCAAGAATGACGTCATGATCGCTGTCCACCTAAAATTAGTTGGGCATCTCCTTCCAACATTTTCGCTTTCTTGAGTCATTTCGACTAAGTCCATCCTTTACATATAAAAAAAGACAATAAATTTATATTCAAACAAAATTCAACAACACAAAACAATAACATTAAACATAATTATCAAAAGATGGAATACAAAATGCAACAATACAAAACAACTACATTAATATAATTCCAAAACATAACAACAATGAAGTTATATAGTGTCACATTAAGCCTAGTTATCAGAAGATGGGACACAAAATGCAACAACAGAAAACAATAACATTAAATATAATTCCACAACAAAGCCACAACGAAGGTATATAATTAAACAACAAAACCACAACAAAGGAAAACACTATCTATTGTTCCACATGGCCTCCATGATTGCATCACGTATTGCTAACCATTCTCTTGCTTCCTCACGTGCTTGGGATTGAGTACTAACTTCTTGCACATTAGGTTCACATTCTTCAACATCGGGTACATAAATATCATTACCTCCTTGTAAAATTTAATTGTGTAAAATGCAACATGCAACCACGATATCCATTTGTGTTCGATATGGAAAGAATGGGTCTAGATGTGAGAATTTTGAAGCGATTCTTCAAAGCACCAAACGCTCGTTCCACGGTAGTGCGCAATGAAGAATGTCTATAATTAAATAGTTCCTTGTTATTTGATGGTGTGCGGGCACTAAATTCTTTAAGATGATAGCGAACACCACGAAATGGTGATATAAAACGTGCTCTTGTGGAATATCCCGCATCTACAAGGTAATACTTGCCTACATGGTTAATTGTATTAGTTATTCTGACAATATAATAATTATAATTTTGTCAAATAGTGACATACCTTCAGGCACAATAAGACCATCCTCTCTTTCTAAAGCATCACGAAGAACAAGTGCATCATGTGCTGAACCCTCCCACCCAGCTAGACCATATGTAAACCTCAATTCAAAGTCAACTGTGGCCAACACATTTTGGGTGGGATATGGTTTTCTCCCATTGAAACGAGCTACAATTTCCTTTCGAACGGATGCATGGATATGTGTACCATCAAGCGCTCCTATGCAATCCTATTTATTAATAGACAAAAATATTATGTATTGCATATAAGTCTGTGAGCCATATAGTAGAGTTATTCAATATTTTTCTTACCTTAAAATATGACATAAACCTTGGATCCTATGTAATTACTTAACTAGTAGTTGTGCGAGGCGGTTGGATAAATTCACCTCGAAGCTCTCCTATGGCATATAATACATGTTTAAAGTATTGGCTAATAGTTTCACCGGAACGCAAAAAATTTACTCCAATCACCCTATTCCTGACATTATGACCAAGAATGTGAAGAAACATTGCTACTTGCTCTTCCACACTTATATGTAGGGTGTTGCACAACAATCCTCTTAACTTCAATAAATCACATAACCCAAAAAATACAACCCTTTTCATCCTTAGCATTGCTATACTAGACTCTTCGGATCCATGTATTATTCTTGAAATATAATTTGTACGTTGTAGGTTCCTATTGTAATATGGCTCTCGTAGCAAATTCAATCCTCTTCTCCTATTGTACCACCTTAATGCTACAATTGCAACAATAGTAGCGGTGGCAAGTACAACGCTTTCATCACCAAATTGATTGTCCATTTATAATCTGAGTTTAGATAAAAAAAAAATCAAAATAATAATAGGCCGAAGAAATAGGCAAAGAGGTACATCTCTAAAAAAATCTTGTATCTAATCATATAATAATCAACAAGTAAAATAGAAGCATATAATTTACTGACAAAAAAAAAAACCCTTGAATAGCATAAAAATAAGAAATTTTCAATAATAAATAATGAGGCACCTGAAATATAAATAATAAATAATGAAATAAATGGACCAAACAACATAACTTAATAAAATGTTCAACAACTCAAGATAATGAGCCAATTTATATATATATATATATATAGATAAGTTCCATAACAACTCAATATATATGAAGATTAGTGTAATATGAAGTTCCGTAACAACTCAATATATATAGATATATAGATAAGTTCCATAACAACTCAACTGTTAATAAAAGAACATAAAAATAAAATATAGGAATATATATATATATATATATATATATATTATTAAAATAACAATTCGTGAGAGTAAGGTCATCAAAATCTATAATGATTTTAATCAAATAATCTAACATGTACAAACACCGCCTTGATCTAGTGATATGGCATCTCTTGTGTGTACAAGAGCTTTTTAAATGCCATATAATACATGTTTTATACAATACAAGGTGGTTTGTGTGGATTTAATTTGTTCTGAAACCACTAATTAGATACATCTTCAGAACAAATTAAATCCACACAAAATGAGCATAAAGATGTATCTAATTAGTCAGATACATGGAGATTAACAACAACCACAAAAAGAGATTTGAGTTGTTATGGAACTTATCTCGAGATTAGAGTTCAAATTATTAAGATAATGAGCCAAATTATATATAACTCAAAATATATAAAACTTGGTAATCAAGGATGAAAGCTATACTACCACATTAGCAGGAGCACTTCATACAGGTTAGCATGAAAGCAGATGTCACAATTGTTATATACATAACTTACAGGCACAAGCAGCATCTATGCAGTTAGATAGAGCAAAGACTCTTAAAACATAACTGAACTCTGTTCAATAAGCAAATTACATGACTAGAGTTCTCAATGAAATAGAAAGCCAGAAACACAAACTATTATGCAGCAAACACTCAACATATATATGTTCCATGACTGAAGAAATTAGTTGCTTACTTATAATAAATTAAATAAATTCAGCCACAAGAAAAACATTATTAGACAGCTTGTAATATTGGAACTAATCTGCACTGCAGTTTATCATCAATTACAACCAAAATATAATTTGGACAAAAGATAAAACAACAGTGACGACCAACCATTTCTCAGAATATCAAGCACAAAATGCATAGGTACATGCTTAAAAAGCAAACCACGTCTTACAACTAGATAATCAGGATATTAACCCCATTGGTCTAAGCATCTAAATTCCCAAGCTGTATGCTAGTTCAATTTACATAATAATGCCTAAGAACGTTGTGGCTTGTATATTATGATAATCCCTTAGTAAATCAAGAAATTTCTTGAACAACAATGAAGAATTTTTCATCCAAGAAGCTGAAACAAATGAAATTGGCGAAAGCTCACCTCGGCTTCGAATCCCCAGGAGGCGGCCATGAAGCGTGGGAGTCGGTGACAAAGCTGAAGCTCTGGGAGGTAGTGACGAAGCCCTGGGAGTTGGTGATGAAGTTGAAAATCTGGGAGGCGGTAACGAAGTCCTGGGAGTCGGTGACGAAGCTGAAGCTCTGGGAGACAGTGACGAAGCCCTAGGAGTCGGTGATGAAGCTTTGGGAGGCGATGACGAAGCCCTAGGAGTCGGTGATGAAGCCTTGGGAGACGATGACGAAGCCCTGGGAGTCGGTGAGGAAGCCTTCAGACTCGGTGACGAAGCCCTTGGAGGTTGAGCAGGCAAGGGAGAGGATGATAGGGTATCTGTGAGCACAGGCGTGAGGATGAAGAAGATTGGAATCCTGTGAATGAAGGGGGTAACTTTTATAAAAAAGAAATGCAGCAAAACACCAAAAAAAAGTAACTTAATTCACAGCAAAAATGCTTTCACAGTAAAGCAAACAACCAATGTTGGGATTTTACCTGTAATTCAAATTATATCACACCTACTTACGGGTAACCAAACAGCCCCAAGCTGGATTGCAGAGCTGGGTTTTTCCTCAAAACCATGAAGTTTTTCAACGAGTAAGGATGACTTCAATTGGCTTTAAAGTTGATTGATTTGACTTATGTGGGCAACCATTTGTTCAAATGTCTTTTCAGGCATCTAGATTGTAAAAGAAAAGTTTTAAAATTTTCTGCATCATTTAATGAAACTAAGATGGGGCAACATCCTCAGGGTTCAATAGCACTGGATCATGGTGCAAAGTGTTTGTTTAAATAAATAAATAAATTAATTAATTAAATTAAATTAAATTAAATAACACTCTAAGATACTCCTTGTTTCGTTTATAGGGACAGTAATGCGGTAAAGCGAGAAATTTTAACGGGGAAGGGATTACAAGTTTTAAAATAATTAAAATTTAAAACAATAAGTAAAATTTAAGAGAAAAATTAAAATCAAATAATATATCAAAATAAATATTTTTTTATCAAAATTTGGATTTCTTTATGATTATGACTCAGTGGCAACTAAATACAACTAGAAGTCTATGACATAATTTTAGAATAAACTCTCTAATTTATTTAGTAAAAATTAAATTTATTTAGATTTTATTTTAATAAATACCTATTTTGAGATGTTTGTTTATCTTTTCACGTACTACTAAACTCATGATAATAGGATATATTTAAAATTTGTGAATAAAACTCAACAAAGTAAAAATCTAACAAAAAAATTGTAACAATATAAAAATTACAAAAATCTTTATTTATAATTAAAAGAAATAAATATTATATTAATTTTGAAGAAAAAAATACATGACAAAAGCCTATTACAGAGGATTATAATATAATTTTGAAAAGTTAGATAAAGAAGATATGAATGATTAAGCATTAAAATAAAATATTTAATATCTTACTATATTATTTTAAATTTTAAAAATTAACTAAGATTAAATTAGATTGATTAAATATAAAATTAAAATATTTTTGTATTATGACAATTATTAGTAGTCTTTCAAAATTTAAGTTTTTAAAATTATTATTAAAAAATTTAAAAATGAGGATTTAAAAAAAATAAAGGGCCTAAATTAATTTCTTCATTAGTCTTACCCATGAGTTGATGTTGTTCTTATTTATAATTATAAAAATATAAATAATATCTTAAAATTTATAAAAAAATTTATACATATGTAATTTAATAATTTATCTGAATTCATTTAAATATTTTTTTAAAAAAATTAATTTTTATAAATTATTTACATTTAAGATCTTATTAATTACAAAATATCTCATACTTAAATATTTTTGAAAAATAATAACTTAAACTTCAATTTAAATTAATCATAATTTAAAGGGAAAATTACTGTTCACCCCTCGTCATTTTCAAAACTTCCCAAAAACCCCCTCCAACTTTTGCACACCTCGGACAGCCCTCCGTTATATTTTACATTCCCTTTAACCCCCCGCCGGTAAGTTGAAGTGGGTCCATGATATGAAATTCCTTTTTTGCCCTTGCAAAAGGAGGGAAAAATGGCGCCCAATCACATCATGTCCGAACTTTATGCATAGTTTTCCAATGCCTCCTGCTTGTTTTTTCTCAAACAAAGTTTAGAGTGCTCATATCTTGTTCTTCTTGTTCTTGTTCTTGTTCTTATTCTTGTTCTTCTTTTTCTTCTTCTCATTTGGTGTACTCAATTTTAGCTCTTCCGATTAAATTATGGAGAGTTTTTGTGCTGTCGCCATTGCCACCCTTCCGGTCCGCAAGTTGTATTGTAGCCATTACCACGTTTCCGGTCACAATCGCAGATCGTGCAATGAATCTGTTGCTGAGGAGGCATTGTTAGTATTGTTTAAATATTGAACATTAGATTTACATATATCTGTTATTGTTTAAATATTGGCTTCTATGTTTAAATTTGTTCTTTTATCGTTTAAACTGTATTTTTATCCGCTTAAAATATACAACGCGATGGTGGCAACGGTCTCCAAGCGAAATTAATGCACGCTCGGTTACCCAAGCATTTCCACTGCCGTCGCACATAAAAATCGGAAGCCGAAGCGGCAGCAGGCTGTTGGATTTCGCAGTATAAATGGGAAGGAAGAACCATTTCGTTGAACATACTCTACTGGCGCAACCACTCCTCTTCCTCTTCCTCTTCTTCTTGTGTGATGGTCATCCTGTCGAGTCGAACATTTGGTGTTCACGACATTCGTACCATTCAAACCACATTTTTTAGATCATAGACTTTTTACAGGATGTGTCATGATTGTTTTCCTCTTGTCATCCCTAAACAGCCTGTAGGTGAAAACTTTTTTTTCTTGCCCAAGTCGAAATGCTCGCCTTCTTGCTCTACTCTACGGGTAAGCAATGACGGAAGTGCGTTTCGCCTTGGGTCAAGAAGAAAAAGTTTCACCTACAAGTTGATTGCGGATGATTACCAGAAGAAGGTTCATCACATATCCTTTAAAAAGAACTTGATCAATAAAAAAATGTGGTCTGGCTGGAGCGAGTGTTGTGGACACCGTATTCACCGGTGTACTTGATCTATAAAGCAATGACTGTCCGTGATGGTTACGTCGTGCGTTAAACGGAGAGTTTGAAGCTTAAACAGAGAATTTTTGTATTGTCTTACATTCTATTTTTATCAGAGATTTGTATTTTAAGTGATGGTCATTTGTAATTACGATGATATTTAATAATAGAATGAATGTTGTATTGTATTGTATTAAATGTATTTTTATCAGAGATTTATATTTTAAGTACATTTCATTGTAATTACGTTGATACTTCATAAGAAAATGTTAAACTGATAAAATGAAATTTAAACAGGGCAAAATAAAGTTAATATAGAATAAGAATGTTATCAGAGATTTGTATTTTCAAATTTAAACAGAGACATAACAAAGAACGGTATTGTAAACAATACAAACAGTTATACAATAATCGATTTACTCTTTAAACAATGACAACGGTGTTTAATCACATACATAAAGATGTTTAAACGTTTTACATATTATTTACATTATATAGACTTTAGTTAAAAAGTAAACCGTTATTTTAAACATTATATGTATCTGTTTAAACATAAAAAGCTTGACGTTTAAACAGAGACTTATGTTGAGGTGAGAACTTTCATTCGAGCGATGACAATATGTCTTCCTTGTGACATTGACATATATTTCCCTTTTTGCCCTTGGGATGGAGGGAAAAATACCGCCCAATCACATCACATCATGTATAGTCTATCCTCTATGCATACAACTGTGCACTTTTTTGTTTGCCTATCTGACTGCTGTTTGTTGTTTACATCTTCTTTTTCTTCTTCTTCGTCTTCTTTTTGTTCTTCATTTCATTTGGTTCGTATGATTTGGTTTTCGGCCGGTATATTATGGAGAATTTTTGTGGTATTGCTAGATTCAACGGGGAGGGAAGAGTGCTGATGTTCACGGCTCAGACTTCTTGGGAGTTGGTGTTAGTTGAGATATGTGAGCGATGGGGTCTCGAAGTTTCCCTTGTCAGGGTGAAGTTTATCACACTAGATGGATATAAAACGGTTTGTCCAATAGAAAACGATGTTGACTTCCAGCGAATGTGTCACGTGCACTCCATCTTCAAATGCGGTGTAGTTGATCTTGTTATCGAGACAGAAAATGTGCCATTGCGGAATCCTAATGAAAACGAGTTTTACTCGTTGTAAGTTCCTTCTCTTTTATTTGATCCAGTTGTATGGGTTCATTATTGTTTGAATATGTCAGTTACTGCTTAACATATTGTACTAGTCGTTTATGTTAATTGGTAACGGTTTAAGTATTTAATTTAACGTTTAAATATTGGCATTATCCCTTAAATATTATATTCTCAGCTTAATATATTGATCTTTTCATTTGACTGAAGTGTTGGCAGGAATTCAGATTCTGCGAGTGCTCCAGTTCAATCCCATGGTGACCCTGACGGTGTGGGATGTCTTCCATCCTCGTCAGACCATTCTGAAGTGCTATCGTTGGATATTGGACAACGTTTTGACAGTGTAGAACATTTCAGGGACGTACTTCGAAATCATGCAATCAAAAGGAATTTTGACTTCAAATTCATAAAGAACGAGAAACATCGGGTGGCTGTGGAATGCGGTGCCGATGGTTGTCATTGGCGGCTTCATGCTTCAAAAGAGTATAATAAAAATACTTTCAGAATCAAGACAATCAATCCATCACACACTTGCAGTGGTGGCATATGTTCGGCGTCACATCCGAAAGCGTCCAAAAAATGGGTAAGCGCACGAGTGATTCAGAAGCTCAAGGACCGGCCCTTGTACAAGGCCATCGACATTCAGAAGGACATGTTGCGGTAACATGGTGTCCACATACCATACAAGCAGGCTTGTTTGGGAAAAGAGCATGCCCGGGTGGTCCTCGACGGTAGTGACATCTCCAGCTACGACTGTTTGCTTTGGTATGCGGATAAGGTGGCTGAGACAAATCCCGGCAGCGTTGCGATCGTGGAAAGAGACGGAGATCGTTTTAGACGTGCGTTCTTTTCTTTCAGCGTGTGTATTGTGGGATTCAAGAGGGCTTGCAGGCCGCTACTGTTTCTCGATGGTACCCACCTCCTTGGAAAATATCGGGGTACACTACTGGGTGCCACAGGGAAAGATGGAAACAATGGTTTTTTCCACGTCGCCTTCGGTATAGTCGACAACGAGACCGATGCCAATTGGACTTGGTTCATATCTAAGTTAGGCGATGCTTTATACGAGGAAGGAGATTATCATGAGATAATTACCTTCGTGTCAGACAGGTTGAAGGGCCTTGTAAACACAATTGCGAGAGTCTTCCCTTCTTCGCCACATGCATACTGTCTTCGACATTTGGAGGCCAATTTTATGAAAGCCAATGTCAGACTTGGGAAGTCATTGAAGGATGAGTGCTGGTCGATATGCTTCCGCATTGCGTGGGCATGCACGGCTAAAGATTTCGATGATAACGTGAATGAACTGCAAGCCACATCACCCGAAGCTCATCACTGGTTGATTAATAAATCGGATATGGCACATTTGTCGAATTATCTGTTCAGAGGTGATCGTTGGGGTGAGATGTATTCAAATGTCGCGGAGTCATTCAATGCTTGGATCAAAGAAGCTCGTTATTTATCGGTGACGAAAATGATCGACTCCATAAGGTCTGCGAATTTTGATTTACACTTAACATTTCGTGTTACCCTTTAAAATGTTTTTATCTTTGTTTAATTAGACTTCTCCGACATTAGATATTGATCTTATCGTTTAACCTTTTAGAATAATGTTTAAAAAGGTTCACGAATTATTTAACCATCACTATCTTTGTTTAACGTTATTTGTAGGTACAAGTTGATGCGCATGTTATGTAACCGGCGTGAGCAAGCGAACAAATGGGAGATCTACTTATGCCCAGACATACATTCGAAGGTAGAGATAATTGTTGAGGATAGCCAAAATCTTCGCGTTGGTCGTTGTGTCGATGATCGTTACGAAGTGATCGACCAGTGCAGCAACTCTGTGGATCTTGCCATCAGAACTTGTTCATGTCGAAGGTGGCAAGTTTATGGTATCCCTTGCAAACACGCTTGCGCTGCAATAATGTAGACAGACACCAACGTTCATCGATTTATTAGCGGCTACTTCACCGTCGACAATTACAAACTGGCATATAAGGAAGCTATATTCCCCATACCCGACGATGACAGGCCTTCAGACGGAAATCGTGAGCTTCGTTTGCGACCGCCTGTGACGAGAAGGCAGCCTGGGCGTCCTAGAAGAAAGAGGATTGAGTCGCAAGAGTTTGATGTCCGCGAGTTACATTGCAGCCGCTGCCATGGATTCGGGCACAATCGTAGATCTTGTAATGAAACTGTCGCCGACTAGGCATTGTAAATAAGCTGACTTCTAAAGAGAAACAATTTGAATTGACTGCCAATTTTTCATATTTAAACTCTTATTCTTCACAGTGTTATCCGTTATTTAAACAGAGACAGTGTTATGTTAAACAGAGAACCTGTAATTTTAAATGTTTCAAACTGATATTTAAACAATATATGGTAAAGTTAAATAATTAAAATGAAATGTAAACAATCACACGCCATGGATCCGGTCACAATCGTAGATCTTGTAATGAAACTATCGCCGACTAGGCATTGTAAATAAGCTGACTTCTAAAGAGAAACAATTTGAATTGACTGCTAATTTTTCATATATTTATTTAAACTTTTATTCTTCACAGTGTTATCAGTTATTTAAACAGAGACAGTGTTATGTTAAACAGAGAACCTGTAATTTTAACTGTTTCAAACTGATATTTAAACGATATATGGTAAAGTTAAATAAGTAAACTGAAATGTAAACAATCACACTGTAGATTAAACAATGAAATGAAACTGAATGGAATTTAACATGCTTTACAATTGAAAATCAAACAAAATTTACATTGACATGTACAAGTCATGTTCAACGAAAAATGAAAACAATGAATTGAATACAAGTCCTCTTCTGAGAAAACAAAATTTAACCCACTTCGGACGACCCTCCTTTCTTATGGACGCCGGCTGCCCTCCCCTCCTTAAGTATGCAGGTAACATACTTTAATCTCAGGTAAGGAACATCTGTCTGCGGTAGCCGTAGCTTCTCACCCCAAAGTAATTGCTCGATAAACCGCATGACATAGACGGTGCAATCGACGCTTCCTTGTTTTTGCCGTGGGGTTTCCATGTCATACAGGAGTAGGTACTTTGCGGTCGCCGACTCACCGAACTCCATATCGACAGCCGTGTCAAATAGATTCCGCTGTCGAGATATGCAAGTTGAGATTAACATACCGAATTAAATAACAAACACTATCAGTCGAAATAATTAAAGAACTTACCATGTTCGACGCGTCTTTTTCGTACCCCGCGCTTGAAGAATAATGCCTGTATTCTTGTTTGTCATTGTCAAGGACGACGACATGGAAGTGGCCATTCATTATGATCCGGAGGATGACAATTTGAACTTCATGCAAGCTGTGCACAGCATCTCCGATCATCTCCATAGTTGTCTCATGTGCGTCGTCCTGCTTTGACATAAACAGCGCCAACGGTCTTATGATGGAGGCGTGCTTCTTGTAGGGATATGGCACTTTGCTCAGCGACTTTTGTATTATGCATACAAAAGCGTCCATCACATCATCTGTGACCATCTCCTTCCCCTCAAGCAGAGTGTATAAATTGGCCCGTGTGGTGCTGACAACGTTATTCTTCCACACGACAGTGCTAAGATTAAACGATAACAGATATAATTAGCCCATATTCTAAATAGTTAAATGATATTATCAATATTCAAATGATATTATAAATAATTAAATGTTAACTAGAAAACTTAAACGATAACATATAAACATTTAAACAATATCAATAGAAAGTTAAACACTATAAACAAAATTTAAACACTATCATGAAAACTTTAAACTTACTTGTCCATACGGCAATTAAGGAAGATCCTCATCAACTCCTGCTCGTACTTGTTAAGCCGAGATTGACCAACCCATTTTTTCTTCTTCGGAATGAATACTTGCCGAGCCGTCTTGTCCCATTGTTGATTGGCCTTGATCATCTCTCATTGATCGGTCGGGGTCTTCATGGAGCACTGTCGTTGTGCCTTGAAGGTGTTCAGCACCAGCCGCATCTTCCTTCGATGCAGGGATGACGACGACAACATCAACCGCGGACACATCCTTACGTGGTTATTCTTGTTGTGGGATTGTGTCTGGCTTCGATGCGGGGACGACGGCGACAGCATCAACCACAGACACATCCTTACATGGTTTTTGTTGTTGTGGGATTGTGTCCTGCTTTGATGCGGTACAATCGGCCACGGCCACGGCCACGGCAACAGAATCAACTATCTTCTCAGCCGTAACCACGGCAACAACATTATCGGGAGACAAATCCTTAGCTTGTTCTTGTTCTTCAGGGATTGTGTCCGTCTTTGATGCCGCAATCTCGGCAGCCGGTTACACCGGGTCGTGGATTTCGTTAACAAGAGAGTTAACGATCTTTTGCACCGCGACGACGGCCACATCATCTATGATATCCTCCACCGTCATGGCCATGTCATCAACGGCGACAGACTCAGTAACAGCATCCGCCGCCGATGGTTTTGCTATTGTTTCATCGTCAGCCGGCGGTGGAGACAGAGGCAGTATTGTTCTCCTTTTTTTCACAAGTCTCTTTGAATGTGGCCGTCTTGGAATGACCACCCCGATGATGTCGTCATCGTCAAATTCCTGCGCCTCGTTCGTCCCGGGTGCTTCAGTTGTTTGGAGGGACGGCTCAGTCAATTGTGAACGTCCTTCCAGAGCCTCAACACGAGCGACAAGCCGAGGAAATTCGCTCATCAATATCTGGCACGCCTGCATAAGAGTTGCAGTGACATCTTCGCCTAATGTCGCCGGTGGGGCTGCCACGGTCGGAGGGGCTGCCATGGTCGGGGGGGCTACCACAATCGGGGGAACTGTCGTTGTCGTGGTAGGGGGGGCTGTTGCAATCTGGCGTGGTGGGGGAGGGCTTCTCCGGCGTCGAGGAATGCGTGCGCGTGGTGGGCTAAAAGTACGAGAACGGGGTTGAGCGCGCACGATAGAGGCTGCCCTCTCATCCTGCCTTCGGGCAAGTGGTTTTGGAGCAATAGCATCCCTCCGTCGGTTGGCCCCAACATATATTTCTTCTTCAGCACTTGCCGGAACCAGCTCAGGAAACTAACATATGTAAACCAAACAATTTCAGTGAAATCATTCAGTTTTAACTATAACAACTAAAGTTAAACATAGTTTTTATATATTAAACATTATCGAATTTATTTAAACGGAAAACACAATGTTTAAACCTTTAATAATAAATTTTACACAGTAAATAACACATTTAAACACTAAATACAATGTTTAAACATCAAAGACTTATGTTAAACATTGTCCATGATTTATTACCTCTTTTCCTTCGAGCGATGACAAGTTGGTTTCTACCGTCGCTTGCTTCCGGTAACTACTTTCACCGTAGCACAGCATCCTTAGGATCTTGCTGAATCGGACTTTCTTTCCCGTTCTGGTCAGCTCGTAAAACCATACGTTAAGCGCGACCGAGCACCCCTTAATATATCCTGTGTTGGTCTTCTTCTCGGCGCATCTATCTTGCACTCGAGCTGCTGCTTGTGGAATGCCCTCTATCAGCCACTTGTGCGTCGCCTGTGCCCATGCGTATCGCCCCATGGTGGGTAGATCATCGACATAATCAACGATCCAGTTCGGAACCGAGCATGATGTATTTGGGAAGAGGACTGTACCCATGAGATACACCATCAGGAGTTTGACAAAATTTTCTTCTTCCCCCTTCTGTCGAACAAGTTGGATAAGAGCGCTCTTGATGGAGTCTCTGTGTCTCTCATAGGTTTTTGATAAATACCTACCTTCGAACCCTGATCGGATTTTATTCTTCTTAAACACAACTGCGTCGCCATCACAACGCAGACAAAGAACGAGGGCCACATCTTGAGGCCTGAAACTCAGTAGGCTTTCCCCGATCCTGAATTTATTGGTGCGGCCATCGTACCTTTGCAATAGAGAATCAAGAAGGGCCCTCTCTTGGTAGATAGCTTCCAGCTCAGTGAATGCTGCAAACGGTGTCCTTCGGATGATCTCCCAGTGTCGAGGGGTCATGTTATCTTTCAGTTCAGCTAAGGTCTCCACTACCGGTGTCAAATAGCATCGCCCATTAACTAGGTTGACCGCCATAGTCAAAAGCCTGCGACAATAACAACACATTAAGAGGAAATATAAGATTTTAAACGGTAACATTCAGTTGATAAACAGAGAACTAGTTTATTAAACAGAGACAACAATACTTAAACAGATACAACAACATTTAAACTGTAACATCTCATTTGTTAAACGTAAACCTCATTTTAAAAACTGAAACCATATCAAATGAAAGGGGAATTGTACATTATAAATATTACACAAATCATAACAATCGAAAAAACTATTCCGATAGTGTATACAGACGAAAGCGCAAAACAACACAAAACCCTAGCCGAGAAATCTCCCAGCAGACTAACAGAACCCCAGCAGAGAAATCCCACCGCAGACTTCAATATCTTCCAACAAAAACAGGAGCGCAAAACAAAACCGAAAAATCTTTCTTTGTAACAGAACAGTTAACATAAAACCATACTCAATACCTTAGTTTGTAAACTGGTGAAATGCCAACTACTTGCGCGGGGGACAACTTCGGAGACAGCTTCGGAAATGGTTTAACTGAAGACTCTAGTTGAGAAAAAATAACTACAAGGCTCCAGTAAATTCCTCTGTTGGGGTTACCCTACGGAAACCCCCCCCCCACTTCCTCTCATACCGCCGAAATGGCTGCAGTCACGACTCCCCATGCAAAGGCATTTTTGTCCATAAAATTTTAAAATAACACCGTTGACATCCGTTACATGCTTTGGGGGGTTGAAAAGCATGGAAATAAAAAAGAAGGGGTTTTTGGGGAGTGCAAAACTAACAGGGTGTTTTTGGCAATAATGCAAACTTAGAGGGTGTTTTTGGCAATTTCCACTAATTTAAAACCTTTAATATTTCTCAAAAATGCCTCAGAAGGGATGGGTTAATATTTCTCGAAATCGCCTAAGAAGATAAGGTAAAGGAAAGGGTGGGGGATGGGCGACAGGAAGGTGGTCGCCCCCTTCCCTCTCCCCTACCCCACCTGGGCCTTCTTCCCGTCAACAAGGAAGCCACATGTAATGAAAGCATCCATCTTTTCCATATACTACTCATATATGGTGTCTCACTGGCGCTTTGTCTTTCTACTTGTTTTTTCGAGTTGCAAGATGGGTTCTCTGGGTCTGGAGGAGGTGAAGAAGAGGAAGGCAATGTGGTTGTACCCCAAGGTGCTTGGTTTCAACCCTTCTGAGACATGGAGCCAGTCGGCTTGCTAATTTTGAAGGTGAATGATCTTCACATTTTAGATTTAAGGACATAAGAATGGAGTAAGGCTAATTTCAAGGGCATGTCGCCTTTGCCCCGAGAGAGCCATACCACCACTGTGGTTGCCGATGTAAAGCTTGTGATTTTTGGTGGTAGCAGAGAAAGCAAAGCCAATTATTTGAATGATGTACATATAGTTGACCTTAAGAGCATGACTTGGAGTCTCCTCATGTTAAGGGTGAACTGCCAGCCCTAAGAGATACCCACACTGCTGTTTCTATGGGTAATAAGCTTCTTATTTATGGGGGTGATTGCGGTGATCATTATCATGGCGAAGTTGATGTTCTCGACATGGAGAATATGACTTGGTCACGGGTATGATGTTAAAGTCTTTTTGTGTTGCCTGCTATCCAATTATCATGCTTCAATTATAAACATGATCATAGTCGAGCATCTTGTAGCTATATTGCATATACTAGCTTCATACTAGCTCTTATCATGTGATTTGTAAAGGAACTTTGATCACATCATTTACCGATTTATTGGCTTTTACTTTAAGCAACCTGTGATTCAAGGGTCCTCACATGGAGTCAGAGCAGGTAATGCAGCTGTAACTTACGGGAGCAAGGGGAGTACACATGATGATGATGTTTGAGGAAAAGAACAATGAAAGTAAGCAATAAGCACTTCGAATTTACAGTTTAACAATGTTTTTTTTTCTATTCAATAGGTTAATGTTATCGGTGGAGTTGGCTACAACCAATACTATAGTGATGTTTGGGTTCTTGATGTGACTAATTATTCGTGGACTCAGCTTGATATCGACGAAAAGCAACCGCAAGGGAGGTTTTCTCATACTGCTGTTATTACCGGCACTGACATTGCCATTTACTGAGGAGGATATGTGTTTTCAAATAACCTACCAGACTTTCTAATGACTAGTTATGTGTTTCATTAAGTTGTGAATTTACAGTTGCGGAGAGGATGAGTGCCCGCTAATTAAATGAGTTGCTGATTCTGCAGTTGAGGTCTGAGCACCCTAATGGTCGGTACAACATTTCAATGTGTAAGATTTTCCGCAATCACTTGATCCAAGATAAGCAGAAGCTTTTGAAAGCAAGTGAAAATTCAGTGAGTGATAGTTGTTCTGGATATTAATTAAGGCTTCTTTGTTTTAGTGTAATGTGTTGTTAAATCTTTTAATTTTGTTCTCTCAGCAAAAAAGCATGGTTTCTAGTAATGGAGTACTTAATCAAGGATCTCATGAAGCTAAAGTTGAAACAAAGATCCCTCTCATACGAGGCTTGTCTTAGTTTATATTTTGTTCTTTTTAAAAAAAATATTATTAAAAATATTTTGAATGACCTTATGCACTATTTGGTTGATGCAACAGTGTACTTCAGATTGTTGATCCGAGAGTAGATGCCAGTCAGAAGCCTTTCAACCTGCTGATCAAAGATAGCTAGGAAGGAAGAACGAGAGTAAAGTTTTTACTCAAGAATAAAATTTCATTCAAAAACTGTCCTCTCTTGCCACCCAGGCTTACAATTAATAGTCTTATTCAAAATACTAAAAAATTTGAAAATTTGCCAAAAACAGAAAACTTCCAAATAACAAAAGAAAATAAAGAACTTAACAAAATAAGATGATTGTCGAAATAGACGACTCAATCATGGATTACTAGCCAAAGTTGTAACCGAATCAATAATTACTAAAAATAGAAAAATCAATATTTTCATGGCCTAAATGAATGAATTTGGCCAAAATCCGCATCACTCGCACAAACTGGTGACTTGTGTTCAAAAATTTGATTTACTACCTTGTGGTTGTTGGGTTTTGCAAAAGAGGGACAAAAGAAAAAAAAATTGATTTACTACCTTGTGGTTTCTCTGCGTGGCAAAAAGGGGAAAAATCATGACGACCATTAATTCTTGCTTACGTGGCAAGGGAAAAGTCAACATTTGACATAAAAAAATATCTTCCTATGAGTTGGCACCTCATCTAGGTTTTAATGTACTATGCTAATTAATCTGGTAATTAACGTCCTGTAAACGCTACCACCAAGCATGAAATCATACACGAGAAGCTTCTTATCAGGAGTGTAGTAATAAGCTTTGAGGGAAACGAGATTCAGGTGCTAGATCCGGCCAAGAATCGCCATTTGATCCCATCTCCTGAAGATGTTTCACAGCAATGATGTTCTTATCTTGGAGCACGGCTTTATAAGCGGTGTTGTAACCACCCTTGCTAGAGGAGAAGTCGATCTTCTCCCCTTCATGAAGGTGATGAGAGGGAGGTTTGGATCCAATCTTGCGCCAGAAGTAGAGGAAAAGGATCGTGAAGGCGATGAGGAGAGCTACTTGGTCACCAGCGATGATAGCTATCAGGGCTTTGTGGTTCATTCCTAAGAGGTGGATGCCCTAATCTAATTTAGATCCTGAGGATAAGGAAATCGTGGTGGTGGTGGGGGATCCGGTGGGGAGGCTGGGATTTTTGGTGAATGATGCCTGTGGGAAAGAGGAGAGTGAGCATGGGATGGACTGGTGAGGGAATTTAAGGAGAGGTTTAGGTCTTGTAGATTGGGGAGGAAGATGACTGGGATTGGGCCGAAGAGGTTGTTGGAGTTGAGACGGAGGGTGAGGAGATGGGGTAAGTGGTTCAAGGAGAAAGGGATCTGGCTAAAGAGGAGGTTGAAGGAGAGATCGAGATGGGAGAGGAAGGAGAGATGCCAACTCATAAGAATATATGTTTTTTTTATGTCAAATGTCGACTTTGGCCTTGCCACATAAGCAAGAACTAATGGTCGTCACGGTTTTCCCCATTTTTGCCACGCAGGGAAACTACAAGGTAGTAAATCAAAATTTTTTTTTCTTTTGTCCCTCTTTTGCAAAATACTACAACCACAAGATTTATTTTTGAAATTTTTTCCTTACTAAAAATAGAAAATTCAATGTTTTCAGGGCCTAAACGAATGAATTTGGCCAAAATCCGGATCACTCACACAAACTGGTGACTTGTGTTCCTTGACCCATTTCCCATCAAATGGATCCAGTAGAACCATAAATTTTAGTCACCCGCCAAATTACCGAAATACCCTTGCATCGAATTTCTCCATGCACGCACATGCCAATTCATCTATACGCCCGTTATCATTGGTTGTTATAGATAATTTACATAAAAAGAGAAGAAATATAGGGGAGGACAAAGTGTGGGAGATTGAATTTGAGGAAGAAGAGCATTCAGGTGGGCATAACACGAATTTCTTGAATGGGGAATCCCCACAACAGCGAAAGACAAAATAATTCCTTCGTGTCATTCCACCTATGAAACGTAATGCTCAATTTATTAGTTCAGATCAGTGTCCAGTTGCAAGGCTAGTGTTCCCCCTTTGGTAAGTTGTATCACATATTCATGTTTGTAAAGAATTTCACATGATGTTGTATTCACTGTTATGTAATTCACTATGTAGATGGTGCGTCCGACTCTAGTTACTTAATGACTGCCAACGTTAATGGACAAATTTTTAGGGGTTTCTTGTTTACTACAGTAAGAATTCAAAACTGTATTTCTGATACTCTGATGTGCATTGTACTCAGTCTTATATGTATGAATTAGCTCAATAATATCGATGGCATGTTTTTTATCAATTGACCAGAATTGCGGTTCCAAGACCTCCTATGTATTCTCAAAGCTCACCTTTGGGAAGCCCCACCCTCATTCCAAAACAATGTGCGGCTGCAGCTCATGATGTTCCTATTCATGTAAGACCTTCGCAACCATCAACACTAGCCATCCCTGAATGCAGTCATCATTGGTTCCAAGAAAATCTAGTTTGTGTCGTCAAAATACCGGCGGCACGATCAATTACAATGTTGTCCTCACTCTCGGAGGACCCGGAGCAGGCTGATCATAGAACCAAGAGCAGGAACTCAAGTTTCTGTTAGATTAGAACCAATGTTCTATTTTTTTTCCTTTTCTTTTGTCTTGTGGCTTAAAATCTAGAGAATTTTCTCAAACATCAAATCTGACTTCCACTCAAGATTTCATTTATTCTCAAATTATAAGATCTGCAACAAAGCAAAGCAAAGCTTGAAAGACTGATTGAAGATCTTGTGGTCTGGAAAACCATAGTGCATCAAAGACAAGTGACCAAACTTTACGAGATTGGTTGAGATCGAAGACAAATGCACATTTAATCAACACACTAGCAAACCACTCAGTTTTGAAGCAGAATTCAATGTTGTACAAATTAATTAGCCTGATAGATTTTGTTTGTACAATTCTGGCCCATCTTTTCTTAAATTTAATGCAAGTTTGAAGAAACTAAAGTGTGTGCGGTTCATCAACATAGACAGAACACTGATTTTTTTTTTCTTTTGAAAGAATCCAAAAGGGCTAATTCATTAAAAATTGAAGAACAAAAAAGTACATAGAACAAGAACACTAGAAAATAGGAATAAACCTAAAACTAAGAGATAAGGACTAAGCAACTGAATTAAAATGGGAGACCAGCATTTTCAAAACTCTTCATTATACATTGAGGGAGATCCCGCCAATGAAGAAACAAGTTGAGATGATTGTGAATTGACCCATAAGAGGCTAGACTAATAGCAAGGTTCATCCAACCATTGGGGATAATGTGAATTGATATGTTGTTTGCCATATCTAGATGAAACCTTAAGTTTGAAATCTGAGTGTTGAACTGCCAAGCAATAAGGGAATTGTTACACTTGAGAAGCTAGAGCAAATCGTGGTTGATGACTTTTGTTCTTCATGTTTTCACACGTAGTGATGGTCCTATTGTTACAAAGGGAGTTTTATGTTAATTTTTCTTGGTTTATTCTTCTGTTATTTTCTTTTCCTCTATTCGGATTATTATAACTTAAACTCAAAAATTTTTTTGTTGGAGCTGCAGAGGTTTGATGGGCGAGAGAAAGTTGCTTGTATTTCCAATCTGATTAAGACCAATGATCCTGTTATCTTACGCCTAGTGGAAACCGGAGCTAATTCCTTTAGATTAGATCGCCTACATGTGCATTTAGTCGAAGATGGGAGTGGGCTTCCGTGGAAGCAAATGGTCTTTCTCGGTGGAATTCTTATCTTTTGGAGAAAGAACACAGGGCAGAGTAACCCCACCCGAGGTTTCCCACCAAGCTCTTTTATTTGGTTGTTTCCCGATTCAAACTGGCGATTGGATCACGTCGTTGATTTACAACTCTTGCGAGTTCGAGGGCCTAGTGTCTCCTCTTGATTGAACTCTCGGCAGGGTGCTCGCTAGATAATGCCGCCAACGGTCTGCTGGATTCATAATTGTTAATTTCAACTCTTCGGTGTCGTTAATGCGGGGTTGCCCAATTTTGCATGCAACACCTTTGGATGTTGATTTCAAAGCATCGATGCTCATGCTCAATGTTATCGGCCAACACCGAGGCTTCCATTCAGAGACATCTTCATCTCAAGCAAAGATTATTATGAAGCTATTATCGTTGGTACCCGATGAATTCACATTGGAGAGTGAATTCTTTGATCGCTTGCATTCGGGAAACTTTAATGTCTATTGAAGTCCTCGATTCATTAGATTCCAAATCGGTGGAATGTTGTTGCCAACAAACCGCCGATTCATGCTTTTAAGCCTTCATCATCTCACCCTCTTCCATCAAGGGCGAGGATCATGAAGATTATTAACTCTCTAGGTTTTTGTTATGTAATTCCTTTCTATTATGCGGCCTTTTAGTTTCTTTAGTTTAGTTTTTGTCTCTTGTTTTCAACTGTACTTTCTTCTTTCCTATGAATAAATTAGCTTCGTGGCTCTTTTTAGCAAAAAAAAAAAAATTCATGGTTGATGATGAAGATGTGCTGAATGGGCAATCCGAAGTACAATGTTTGTTGCCTTGCAACTAATTAAACACTGACTTAGCCTTGCAACTAATTTAACACCAACCATACATCATTGAGTCACATAGCAAAGTACAATGTTTGTTCCTGCAATTAAACATTCATATCTATAAGGTTTAACTACTTAGTCTATTTCTTGTCATACAATTATGGCATTTACTAAAGATCTCTTTTTTTTTCATTCTGTAAGGAGCGTGTTTTAGGATGAATTTTTTTTTGCAAGACACTATTCATAGTAGACTCAATGTAATAGACCAAGGTTTCGGTCTAAAAAACTCATTTATCTTTTATTATTAATGTATACCTAGGGGTGTAAATGATACACTACTATAACAATCCATAAGGAAAATGATAACTCTCATTCTCATAATCCTCCCAATGTATAATCATTAATTTCTTTGCATTTCTTGAAAATCAATTTTTATCTCCTCAATAGCATTATTTTCCTTACGGATTGTTATGAAGCCATCTTCCTCAGCAATCTTTACCCATCCATAACATATGACACTCAAATTACTTTATCCATCACTGATCATGTGACGTCTCTCACCTTTAAAGACTCAACTCATTAATAACAATTTTAGTCACATACTTTGTGTTTGATTTGTCTTGTCAAAAAGTTTTCTCTTGAGAGCACCTCTCTTGTGACCTAGTTGTAAACCCGTCCCTCCTTCCCTTTGCCATGGCAAGGGGGGGGCAACCACCTCCGCAAAACCCCCCTAGTAAGTCTGGGTAGACATCGCTGCTGCTTCTCAGAGGAAGCTTGCTCCTTCTCCATTGACAGACAACCCTATGCTAAACAAGTTGAAAACCAACTTCTCTGATTTTGTCCGGCTGGATCGAGATGCCATCTCAAGGGTAAGACAACAGTTTAGACATCCTTGTATGGGAAGTTCTTTGGAAAGTATCCACCGTTCAAGCAAGTGAAGGAATTCTTGAGCTCGAAATGGGAAAATCTTGGGACATTTCAGATCTCTTATTTGCCGAACGAGTACCTACTAATTAGATACAGCACCTTTGAAGCCATGCAAAGGCTGTTGTTTGAAGGACCTTGGGCTGTTAATGGCATCATTCTATAATTAGTCCCGTGGTAACCATTCTTTGAACCATCGTTCATGAAGCTCTCTACAGAGGCCTTCTGGGTGCAGCTACATAACCTCCCTGTGGAGTTTTGGGAAGGGGAGTCTCTGAAAACCATTGCTTCTCTTTTTGGTCGATTTCTTTAAAATTGATGAATTTACTTCGTCCCTTTCCAGGTCCAAATATGCAAGAATCTGTGTTGAAAGCGATCTAGCCAAACCTTTGAAAAAGGGTATTTGGATTAAGGACTTTGAGCACTGGATCTTCATTGTTGTCCTGTATGAGCGACTTCTTACGTTCTACTACGAGTATGGTCTGGTTGGCCATGGGTCGAACAACTACAACCGCCAGAGCTTAGGAGGTTCGAAAGTTCCCTCTCCACCCCGTTGCGATGATCTGTGTGAATGGTAATAGTAGGAGGTCAGGGAGAGAACTGAATACATAAGCAATAGCCTAATTGTAATAGTGGAACTTGGGCTGCTAGACTATCCTAGACTAGGGCTAACTCGCTGGAGGTGCCAGAAATAGACTATGGGCCATGGATGTTGGTGTCGAGAAGACATGGGCACGGTGGAGGTCGCAGTGGTGCTAGTTGTCTCATGGGTCCAGGATCACGTGAAGCACCAGTGAACTCACGTGACCACTCCGTCCCTCTCACCAATGTATCAAAAATAAGAAACAGTGGTGCATGCTCGATACATGGTGGAATCTCTGCCAGAGGTTAAGGTGGCTTTGTCAGAATTAGGGCTCTTGGCCTGAGCGATGCCATTATGGAAGAGCCTATTCCCTCTGGAAAAACACCCACTCACAAAGACCAAGGTGTGGACTCACCACTTGACATCCTTTTGGAAATCAGAGTGAAGCTGACTTGTCCTCTTGGTAACACTCCTCTCCTGATTAACGAGGCGATGCTGACCCCTGCTCAGAAGGATTGTCCCAAGGAAATAAACCCTAACAACGTTGTCTCGTATCCTATTGCCATGGAAATCTCGAAAGACAAGAAGTGTGTTTCAGCTGAACCACCCCTGATTGCTTCCCTACCCTTAGAACTTCAAAGAATTTCTCTGAAGCCTCTAATTCTGGAGGCCAGTGGGAAACCCACTGGATGATAGTTAACATAGTTACTTCAGTCCTGATGTCCCCTTCCATCGCTCCAACAAACTTTAACCAAGAAATGAGTGAATCAGAGAAGGAGGAAGAGGTGTTATCAGAGAACGAGGAGGATATGTAGCTGGAGGAACAAATGACTCTGGACCAATACCAAAATATTGTTTGAAAGGAAGTGCTATCTCAAAAACGTAGTCAACAATTGCCGACTACCCATAAGAAGGGAAGGGTGGCATTGTAGGGAGAATCTCCCTAAGGTGTTCATAGTTTCCTCTACCCTAGGCTATACTCAGAGTATCCTTCATGTTGAAAGGCTTTTTTGCTCTTACCATTTGGTTTTTATTCTTTGTCCTATCTATATCTAACCATTTCTCTATGTTTGCTGAAAATACTAAAATATTGTGTTGAAATTGCAGGGGTGTGTCCAATCAGGACATAACCTCCAGAGTTCTCCACCTGATGATGAAGTTTGATCCTCTTATCATTTGTTTAGTTGAAACTAGAACTAATGATGATAGACTTGAGAGATTTTGCTCTAAAATGAATCACAAATGGAGATGGGCTGTGATTGTAGTTGAAGGTTATTTGGGAGGAATCATCTCGATTTGGAACTCTGCCCTAGGTCTTATAACCCCTCTAGTGAAATCCAATTTTCATATCTACTATTTATAACTCCAATTTTCTCCAAGGGAAACGCCTTCTCAAGAGAGTTGTCAGATATGAACTCTCTTAATTTACCGTGGTTACTTCTGGGTGATTTAATGCTATTATTTCTTAGGAAGAACAAAGCGGTGGTTCTCATCACTACTATAGCCGTAAAGCTACTGTATTTGTTGATTTTGTCCCTTCTAATAATCTACTAGACATTGATTTTGTAGGTCCCGAGATCAACTAGTGTAATAACTAACAGGGTTTAGCTAGACGCTGAGCTCGCCTAGACTGTTGTCTTGCTAACACCATCTAGTCCAATAGTTTTGATACTTGTTTGGTTAAGCATCTTCTACGTTTTCTCTCTGACCACTCGCCTATTCTCTTTTGGCTGTTTCCCCATGATTTTAGGAAAAAGAGAATTTTTTGTTTTGATAATTTTTGGCTCGAACATCTGGGTTGCCACTCTGTAGGTAAGGAAGTTTGGTCCTTTAAACCTCATTCTAATCCAATGCATGCTTTCTCTCACCTTATTTCTCATACTAGCTATATGCTTCTAGAATGGAAAGCTATAGGGCTTCACCCTCTTGATTCTGAAATTGAAAAATTGGAGGCCTCCATTCTTGATGCAGAAACCAAGGATGTTTTGAGGGATATTAATGATTTCTCCCCTCAATCTCTTTTTATTATGTATAATAAGCTATTTGCCTTGCAGAGACAAAATAGTATTAAGTGGGCACAAAGGGCCAGACTTTTGTAGGTTCATAGTGGTGACAACAACTCTTTTTTCTTCCACAATTCAATTTGCTATCATGATCATATTAACTCTATCTCCAATACTTATAATTTCAATGGCAATGTTTTATTTGATCAAAAGAGTATTAGCCAAGTTTTTAATTACTTTTTCTCTGATTTGTGGAATGAAGATACTAACAGAAATTTTTAGGAGGTCTATTTTGCTCTTCTTGACTATCTTCCCCAAGTCTCTACTAGTGATGGTGAGATACATATTCGGGAAGTCTCAAAACAAGAAGTCTATGATGTTCTCTTCTATCTTCCAACCGGTAAGAGTCCTGGTCCTGATCGATTAAATGTGGAATTATATCGCTTTTATTGGAATGAAATTGGTGATAACATCTTTGAAGCTATCAAGTATTTCTTTGAACATTCTACTATACCTAATACCTGGGGTAGGACTCATATCACTCTGATTATTGAAAAACCTAATATTAAGTATGCTTCTAATTATCGGCCTATATCTCTCTGCAATGTGTGTTACAAGATTATCTTGAAAATTCTAGCTAATAGGCTTAAGTGTATCCTCCCTAGTCTTATTGGCCAAGAACAGTGTGGTTTTGTAAATGGTCGTACCCTTTTTGACAATATCATTACCCTCTAAGAAGTGGCCCATTCGATTGATAATGATCATATCTCCAACCCTCCCTCTAGGATGATGATTAAGTTAGATATTGAAAAAGCTTATGACTCTTTGAGTTGGACTACAATTCTTGCAACCCTTACCAAAATGAATTTCCCTGGTAGCTGGATCAATTGGATCAAAGTTTGCATTAGTAAAGTATCTATTGCTCTTCTAATTAATAAATCTCCTACTAAGTGTTTTTCCCTTGAGAGGGGCATCAGACAAGGTGATCCAATCTTCCCCTATCTATTTATCCTTGTTGCTCAAAATCTTACTTCTATTCTCAACTTTGCTAAGAGAAACAATATGATCCTTGGTTTCAGTCCCCTTCTTAGCAACAATTTCAACCACTTAATGTATACTGATGATCTCATCCTCATAACTCAGGTCTCTAGGAAAATAGCCCAGAATGTGAAGCTCTGTCTTTCAATTTATAGAAATCTAACAGGTCAAAAAGTTAATAACTCTAAATCTAAAATTGTTTTTCCTAGCCGTTTCAACAAAAGGCTCAATAGATGTATTTCAAATATTCTAGGTTTCAAGACCGGGTCTTTCCCTTTCAATTACTTGGGAATTCTCATATCTCCAAAGAAATTGGCACTCTCTTATTTCTCATCTTTGATTAATAAGATTGAGAAGTCAATTACCTTTTGGAAGAGGTCCAAAATTTCCCCAACTGGGAAGACCATTCTCATCAATTCTTCTATCATGTCTACCCCTCTCTATTACATCTCAGAATACCCAGTCCTAGACTTTGTTCTAGATCACATTGTATAAGTTGCCATGGTTTTCTTTTGGTCTAAGGATTGCAATAGAAAGGGCATCAACTCAGTTAATTCGAATGAAATAACACTTGATCGATCTGAGAAGGGTTTATCAATTCAAAACCTTGGGTTGTCCAATACTTCCCTTATGGCTAAAAATGTGGTTAGTACTCTGAATAAGAAAGATGTCTGGTGGGTTGCTATCTTAAATCTCAAATATGGGGAGTTCAACATTTAGGCAAATAAAATCCCAGCCAAATGCTCTTGGTTTTATAGGGGTTTGCATCGTACTTCTCAGATCATTAGGTCCTTTCTCTGGATTAAAAATGTTAATCCCTCTGCCATTTCTTTTCTGAATGATCCCTGGCATTTTGAAATCCCTCTAGTATTGAAACCAACCTTTCTAAACATGGACATTGATTACAACTTGATTCAATTTGATGATTTATTAATGGTAATAGTTGGAATTTGGTTTCTTTGCATGAAATAATTTGTTTCCACCTGAATGATGCTACTATTTGTCACAATCAAATCAATTATGAACAAGGGAATCAATGGGTGTGGTTCTCTAAATCCAAGGGCACTAAAATTTTGGCAATGATTTATTCTCACTTCAATCAGATTAATAGTGTTTAGAATTACCGGGTTGGTTGGGTTAACTTGTGACGCCTCAAAGTTGCTTAATGCTGTCAAAACTTATGAATATTTTTATAGAATGAAATTTGGGCTCCAAGCCTTCTGCAGCTTTTGTAACTTACAGGTTGAAACTGCAGAACATATGTTTCATGCATGTTGTAAGTCTCAAGGGATCTGGAATATGGTAAGCTCCAAAATTATGAGGCCTATGAACTTATGTAATTCAGTATCATCAGGGCTCTACCTTTGTCAGGACATTTCTGGTAATGACCTCTTTACTCTATCTATTATAGCCTCAGTTTTGTGGTCTATATGGAAATCTAGATGCAAAAGAATCTTTAGTAATGAACCACTGAATTTCCAAAGAGTTGTATCCCAAGCCATTGGGCATGTTAGGGAGTTTTACTCTTCTTCCTCTACTCACTGTTGGAGAAATCTTATGCGGTTTAATTTTTCTTTTACTAATAGCCCAATCATGCTTTCTGCTACTGTGCTAAAAGAAGAGATATTGCTGCCAGGCATTGGGTTCCTAGTAGTTGATTACCTAGTTTATTTTATTTGTGCAGGATGCTGTAGCTGTCCTGCAAATTCGGCAATTGATGAAGAGATCAAAGCTTTAAGTTTTGCCATACGGTGCTGTGCAAGCTGGGAAAAGAGCATCAAGACGGTTTTTACATCAAATGGGGAATTGGTTAAAGTTGTTAATCATGTTTCCTTCTCAGAGGTTTGGACAATGAATATGCAAATTAATGACATTCTTGATCTTCTAGCTAATATGGGCAATCCTAGATTAACAAAGCTTCCGAAAGGCTGGAACCAAACTACGTCCTCAATTGCAATTCATGGGCTGACTCACCATGAGACTACTTTGTTTCATCAAGGCAGGGATTTGCCCAGTTGGCTCATGAAAGGTTTTAGACGTAATGGAGTTTCTTGCTAAGCTTTCTGCTTATATGTATCTTTTTGGTTTTTTTTTTCTATTTTTATTTTTCTTGTGTAATTTGCTTTTATCGTCTATTGGTTTGTGACTTTTAACTTTGTAAACCTTTTTTATTATTATTAATAAAATAGCTCCAACAGCTATTTCCCTCAAAAAAAAAAAAGTTCTCTCTTAATCTTAGGTTGTATTGAACAAAAGCTAATTCGTTTGCTTTTTTTAAAAAGTAAAATCATTTAATTATTATGGTCTTTAAATTAACAATGAATTACATAGATGTATGTTCGATTTGGTAAGTAAATTATACAAATATATTCAATTTAGTCATTCAGTGACATTTCAAATGAAATCATTGAAATGAGAACTAAAATAATCAATTAGATGTAAAAGAATTTGTCATGCCATGAAGAACAGGAGAGAAAAGGACCAAAATGACAATTTTGTTTTTACAGATCAAAAGCTTTATATTTTACAACAAAATCAGATGACAATATAAAGCCAGAACATTGCAGATAATACCAAAGACAGATTTAGCAACTGAATTTACAGTAAAAGTAAAAAAACAACACAATGGGCAAAATAATGTCAGATTATTTTTGTTGTTAACCAACATAAATAACAATGAAAACAAGAAAGGCACAGTTAAAAAAAACATATAGATAGAATAAACAGGAGATAGGGTCACCTATTTTAAATTTTGTACTCATCAGCAATTGTAATCACATCTCTGAAATATGTTGCATACAGAGAGAAGTAATAAAATAAATCAAAAGATTCTTATATCACAAATAAGATGACCTCCAGTATCAATCCTATTCCTAAATATTACCTTCTCAGAGAGGAACACCTTTCAGCTGAGTACTAAGATCATAATCATCGGCACTTTAGCTTGACCTTGTTTTTGTACCTTGAGCAATTTCTGTCATCAGGTCCTTTTTAAATTTCTTCAGGTAATGTCTGATGTCGTGAACTCTTTAAGTTTCATTCTATTTGTGTCTGAATGAGAATTGAGAAGTTCCACTCCTGGGTGTATCTGAGTCTTTTTGACCGATCTGATAATCATTTGACAGCATTGGATCAGAAAACTTTCTCCCGCTGCAAATGCCGCTCAATGCACACTCTGATTTAGCAAAGTTAAGTGAACACTGAGTCTGGTCATCTGATTCCTGTGAAGAAACCCAACGTCAAATTATGATCATTTGAAACAAGATGATTTGCAAAGAAAAAGTCAGAATTGGAATACAATTACTCTATTGGTGTATCCTTATTTTTCATAATGTGATTTCCAAAAGGAATACAATGAGATTTTAGAAGGACAAGAGGAATCCATGGGAACATAAGATCAGCAAGAACAAATAAGCTGTTCATGGAAGGAAATATAGTAGGTTAATGACATGCTAAATTCTGAATACTACAAATATGACGGAAAATAGATGGCTAGCTTGTAAAAGCAATACGATAAAATCTCAATATCTTGTTTTATACGCTGGCTGGCATCAATTGCTAGCTAATTGCCCAAAGTTAAAGGAATGTAGCACAAGGAAAATGACAAACAATAAAAGAATGAAACCAACTCAGAAAGGTAAAAATTCACCAATGATCAATAGACTAACCTCATGATGGTCAAGGTGATTATTGGAAAATTTTGAAGTTGAGGAACTCAAGTTCTCACTTGATGAAGATCTACCATTATCCATTGGAGTGGCACTGAATGCTGATATGGGTGGTGGTTCCTGCATTGATGAAAAGTCAGAACTATCAAAGGTTGATATTGAGAGACACACTCATCAAAGTAATTCAGGGCTTCTTCTATCTGTTAAAAGCATAGACATCTTAAGCCGATCAATGCTTGCCTGAAGCAATAGTTGTCAACAAAGTCATGGAAGATGATATCATTAACGCCAATTAGTACAATAAGAAATGACTTTTAAGAAGAAACAAAGAAATCCACAAAAGTTTACTTGCCTTTCTCCTTGCTCGAGACTTTACAGTCTGAGAACTCTTTGTATCTGGAACTATCTTCTTTAAAATTTCACTGAGGTGTTGTCCATGCTGCTCTTCAATAGCCAAATCTTTTTGAAGTCGCCTTGCCCGTTCCTGAGACTGAAATGTTTTGTTTTTTTAGTCAAACATGCTCATGAAGGTCAGGGATCTGTATATCCATAAATGTAGGAAAGGAGACCTGTTCCAGCTTTGTGGCATATTCCCTTCTAAAGTCAAAGACTAGTTCAGTCATGCCATGGTCCATAAATTCAGAGGTACTGTCTGCAACATTTTCATTGATGATTGCAGAATTTTTCTGTCTAATGGCCTGCAGTTTAACATTCATCTATCACTTTTGACCTGATCCATTAAAGGGAAGAACAATAATTCTATTGTATAACTTTCAAAATACAAGGAAGGCATATGACAGAGCTACATTTGCCAATAATCAAGATGAACTCATGTAACAAGAAATATATGATAACCATGAGAGCTTAAGATGAAATTAGAGTATTCAGAGTGCTCTTGCTTAGATTTGTGTCATGCGTGCATTAAGCAATATAATAATGAAAAATATCATACCTATATCATAAGAAAATTCCATAAAATACAAAATAAAAATTCCATAAAACTTATTCAACTAGAAAAGGACAGACTGCTGTGTTACTAGAATCACAAGAGATTGAACAAAATCTAAAACAAAAACAATGTATAAACAACATATTAATATTCTCTTGAGCATGGAAAAATGTTGATTTTTACCAAAAAATAATTGTTCATAGAGAAATGGCCAGAATGCTGCATTATTAGAATCACATGAGATTGACCAAAGTATATAACAAAAGCAATGTACAAACGACATATTTGGTAAAGGCGTGGCAAAAATTTCATTATTGACAAATAATATGAATGGATTCAGATAGAAAAAACAAGTCTTTCATTGTTAAATCAGTTCAAAACCAACAATAATGAACACTTACTCTCAAAAGTCCAAACTCAATCTCACCCTATAAATCATTCAACACAACAATCAATTCCCATAAAACTCCACAATGAAAAACTCTAATCTATCACACAAAAACAACATTTCCTAGAATTAAATCAAATATCAAAACAAGAAAGCAAGAAAAAGATGCAAGGAAAGGAGTAAGATAGATCACCGCGACAGCATTGCCAGCACTGCACTTGCCATCAATGGATAGAACTGGCACAAACACCGCTGAGATGATGACGACCACCACAAAGCTAATGGATTTAATGATCTTTGCTCATTCCCTTCCCTTCATTTCGCTGGCAAGCTCGTGCTGTTCATTGTTCGAAGCTGCGAACCAGATCAAAAAGGGTCATTGGCTTGCAAGATCTTCAACAGACGCTTTCTACCATCACCAACAAGGAAAATAATCGGATCACCTAATCACAAGACACAGATGCTTTCTACAAACAAATTCATGACTTAAACCCAGGCTCATAAAGAATTATTGTTCATGGTCACTTACACCGGGCATCATAACAAAGAAGGTAAATAATCTGATCACCCAATCACAATCACAGATGCTTTCTATATCTCAAACAGCTTCAAGAATAAAGAAATCCCCAAATTGGAAGAACAAGGTAATAAATATCGATAGTCAAATCCGAAGAACATCCGCCAATAAAAGGTTACAATTGTTGGTAATAACTTTAGTTTTAACTCTTAAATTTTTTTTTTGCATCCTGCATAACATTAGTTATAACAAATAGATGTGTAAGTAGATCATATTTCTAGACCTATCTATGCTACAAAACCAAACGTTATATGAACTCTTAAGATGATTCGAAAATCATGTAATATCTGTCTACAAGAGCCACTCCAATTCTTCTCCTCCAGTCGACCCCGTCGTCCCGACTATTAAGGTTCTAGATTCTGATTTTGGTCCCTGGCTCCTGGTCTCACGCCGGTGCGGTCATGCTTGGGCAAGGGGGAGGCATTCTTGTTAATCCTGAGGCCCGCGACATGGCAGCCACGCAGAGTCCCGAAGAGCATAGACCTAAGTATTTGGCCTTTAGTGGAACACGTGGAGGAAAATCCGGCCTCAAACTGAACTATTCACTTAATTCCAAAGCCATTAATAGTGCCCCTATCTCTTCTGATCTGACGGCTATGGAGAGTATCCCAACAAACCCTATCTCTACCTTTAATACTCCTTCAGTTTCTTCACCTACCATTGATGAGATTAGATCTGATCATCTTCAGGGTTAAGGAAAGTCTATGAACAACGCTCCTAGTCCCAAATCTATTTAGCCGATTGTTCTCTCCAATCAAGTCATGCAGTGCCTTGGTCCTCCAGATCTTGGAACCGAGAAAACTCTCACTCTCGCCCATTCAAACTCTCCTCCTCCTATACTTCATACATCGCTTCAAATCCCTCCACCCTATCCCCCTCAGTCTAAGAGGTCTTTTCATCTTCACGTCATTGATCAGGTCTCTGCTATGCTACACATGGAAGATATGGATGAAGATAGCAATGGAGACTCCTCCGATGATGCCGATGATGAAGATGAGGATATGTCTGAGGACGGTGAACCAGATGATGATATGACCCTCGTTCAATATCAAGAAGAAGTCAAACATGAAGCCATTATTCGGAAAAGTGCCCATTCCTCTTGTTCTTCTCCGAAGAAAGTTAGGATGAAGCCAGAAATCTTTAGTTCTTAACCCGACTTGTGGATTTTACCGCTTTTGTCTTCCATTTGCATTTCAAAAGCGTGCTCATCTTTACTTTATATTATTATTATGATGATAACTAAAGTCTTATGTTGGAATTGTAGAGGCTTCTCTGAGCGAAATACTTTTGTTCATATTTTTAAAATCATGTGGATACATAAACCATCTCTGGTTTATCTCGTTGAGACAAGAGCTAACTCCGAGCATATCGATCGGTTTCTCTCTAAATTTCCCCATTCTTGGGACTGGGCAGCTATTGAAGTAGATGGGTTCTCAGGTGGCATTTTTAATTTTTGGAATAAAAACATTAGGCATGTTACTCCTTTAGCTGTTTCCCGTCGAGCTTTACATATCGTAGTTTCTTCTTCAATTTTCAAAGCTTGCATTGTTTCTGTAGTTTATATTTCTACTATTTCTAGCAATCAATGTTTTTTCTGGCATGAGCTTTCAAAAATTTCTCATTTGCATTTCCCTTGGCTTATTATCGGAGATTTTAATGCTGTACTTTCCAAGCATGAGTTCAAGGGTGGGAACTTTTCATATTATGACAGGAAAGCCCATTTTTTCAAAGATTTTGTTGATCTCAATAATCTCCTTGATTTAAATTATTCAGGTCCTCCATTTACTTGGTGTAACAAACAAAATGGCCCCGCTCGTCGTTGGGCCAAATTGGATCGGTGTCTAGTAAACTTGGACTGAATCAACATTTACAAGTTTTATAAACTTAAACATCTTTCTCGTGTTTTCTCCGATCATCCCCCTCTTCTTCTATACATTAGCATGCAACCTCTTACTAATCAAAAAGTCTTTTGTTTTAACAGTTTTTGGCTTGATTACTTAGGGTGTCATGAAGCGGTTCAAAAAGGCTGGAACTTCTCTCCTCATGGGAACCCTATGCAACCCTTTTCTCACTTTCTATCTCAATCTCTCTTCCAAATCCGTGGTTGGAGTCACTATGGAGTCAATAGCATCGAATCAGAAATTCTTAAAGTGGAGTCCAACATTCACTCTTTCCTGAATAGTGATTTAGACCCTAACTCTCAATATTCTCTTACTAATCTTTATTCAAAGCTCGAAGCACTTCAAAGACAGAGTAACTCTAGATGGGCGCAGCGTGCTCATATGTTGTGGCTTATGAATGGAGATAAGAATTTTAAGTTCTTTCACTATATTACTCAATCTCTAACTCACTTTAACTCAATTACTTAGGTCGTGAACCAAGATGCTGCCATCATCACCAACCAACCTGACATCCTCCTTACCTTCAGTACTTTCTATTCCAAGCTTTGGACAACTTCCCCCGAGTATGTCCATAATATCTTGGAGCTTTTCTCGATAACACCCCCATGTTTTCTGATGCCGACAGTTCGTTTCTTATCCACGAGATTACTAAAGAAGAGGTATATCTTACTATTCTCAATCTTCCCACTGGTAAGTCTCCCGCCCCTGACGGTTTTAATATCAAATTTTATCGTGCCTTTTGGCCTATGATCGGGGATCTTCTCTTTTTAGCTGCAAATATTTTTTGATAACTCTTTTTTGCCTCCAACTTGGGGTAAAAACTCTATTGTCCTTATCCCTAAAATCGATTGTCCCAAGAGAGTCTCTGATTTCAAACCTATCTCTCTTTGCAACGTCTGTTTCAAGATTATTACCAAGCTGCTTGCCAATCGTTTAAAACATGTTCTCCCTAAGTTAATTGGTAAGGAGCAGGTTCGCTTTATATCTGAGCAATGCACTTTTGATAACATTTTAGCAATCCAAGAGGTTGTCCATACTATAGAGCATGATATCAATGGCCCTTCTAGGATGTTAATTAAACTTGATATTGAAAAGGCTTACGACACTATTTCATGGAATGAAATTCTTACCATTTTGAAAAAAATGAATTTTTATAACAATTGGATCTCTTGTATTTCCACCTGTCTCAAATCTAGTTCTTTTTCTATCATCATTAATGGTGTTGCTTCCCCGTGGTTCTCTTCTTCTAGAGGCGTGCATCAAGGTGACCCCATCTCCTTCCATCTGTTTATTGTAGTTTCCCAGATTCTTACTACTCTTCTTAATTCTGAACTCAGAAGAGGGATAATTCCTGGCTTTTGTTCGAATTTGAAACATAATTTTAATCATCTCATGTATGCCGATGATTTAATTTTAATTATGCACGCCACTAGATCGGCTGCCATAACTATAGTCCGATGTCTCAATTTCTATTCTTACATCTTTGGTTAGCAGCCTAATCATGTTAAATCTCAAGTTTTCTTCCCTTCTTAGTTTAATGTCAGAGTCAAATGTCACATATGTTCAATCCTTAATTTGCAACCTGCCTCCTTTCCCTTCAAATATCTTGGCATATTGATTTCTCCAAACATAATGAATGCTTCTACTTTTTCTCCCATGGTGAATAAAATTAGAAGGTCTTGTAACAGCTGGATTAATTTCTCTCTTTCCTTAGCTACTAAGTCTATTCTTATTAATACATCTTTGCTATCTATTCCTATATATACTCTCTCAGTCTATCCTATACCTCAATCCATTCTCTCTGAGATTTCTACGGTTATAAGAAAATTCTTTTGGAGTAAAGATGGCAATAGAAAGGGCATCCACTATGTCGCCTAGTGTAACATTACTAAAGGTAAGACTGAGGGGGGCCTTGGTATCCATGATCTCTCTATAGTTAGACACTCCCTTATGCGAAAGATATTTTCAAGTATCTAAATATGGATGATATCTTTTGGGTGGATATTCTCTGTAATAAATATGGTTCTTTTAATTTCTGGAGAAACAAAACTCCCCCCAAATGCTCTTGGTTCTTCTGGGGGCTTTGTCACTGGGCTGATCATCTTAAGCCTCATTGCAAAATAATTTCAGTTAATCCCTAGAAAACTTCCTTTCTTTGCGATCCTTGGTGCTCTTGCATTCCTATTGCTTTAATGCCTACATTTATTGACATGTCAGTTGATTTGGATCATATTACTATGGCTGATGTTATTCAAAATGATAATTGGGATTTCAACACTCATAATGGCCTCCTGGGCAATATCCTTAAGCTGGATTCCAATTATCTTGGCAACATTGATCCTTCATCCAATAACCGTTGGGCTTGGTATCCTTCCCCTTCCAGTCTGAAACTCTTTGCTCCTGTTTACAACAAGTTAAATGATAATATTCCCTGTAATGATTCTTGGACTGGTTGGAAAAACTATGGACACTCAAGATTGCCACTTGTGTTAAACATTTTATTTGGTTAATATTTATGGGTAGACTCCCAATGGTTGATTACTTATTTAGATTAAATCTCGGTTTGGACATCCCTTGTGCTCTTTGTGGGCTTCATCGTGAAACCATTGAGCATCTATTTGTTTCTTGTCCTAAAATTCAGACAGTTTGGCTTTTGATTAGCAGGAAGGTTAATCGGCACATCTCTTTCCCAGATAACTTCGCTTCTGGGTCTTAGCTTACTAGCTACAATCATTCCCATTTTGTTGTTTCTCTTATTGCAACAAGTGTTTGGTTCTATTGGAAGAACAGGTGTGATGTTATTTTTATAAATGCTCAACTGTGTGGCTCTAATGTTGTGTGTAAAGCTTTGGCTCATATTAATGATTTTAATATCCGTAATCATAATCTCCTTAGCCAGAAGCTTATTTGCAACAACTTTTCTTCGGATGATGTGCAATTCCTATTCATATTTATACCCAATTTTAGAGTTCTAGGTATGTATCTTCAGCTGGTTTCTTTGTATCTAATGCTAATTCTATTGTTTCTTTTGTAGGATGTTTCTCTGGTCCTACAAATAATGTCTTCAATGGAGATCTGATCGCTCTAGACGTTGCGTTACACTTTACCTTGGAAGAGGAACACTCTGATCAAGCATGTCTTCATCAATAGTTGCACCACCATTAGCGCTCTGAACAATGCTCATTCACCCATATCTTTGAGATTTGATGATGCTATCTCCAACACCAAGTTTTTAATGAATATGAATGGCAATCCTTCACTTCACATCACACCTCCGAATTGGTTGGGCCCAACGATTAGCCTTGCTACTATCAGCCTTAATCATCATGCATTGAATCTATTTCTTTCAAAACAAGAACTTAATTATTGGATCATGAAAAATTTTACTGTTGCCGGTTTCCATTTCTATTAATGCTTTTGTTCCCCAAGTTTCTTTCCATTTTTGGTTTCAGGTTTCCTTGTACCTTTTAGTAGTCCCCTTTAGCTTTGTATTCTTCTTCATTCAATAAATTAGCCTTTGCTGAGTTTTTTTTTAAAAACATTGAAAATAAAAAAAGAACAATGGTAAGAGTCTGATGGTTGATCATATTGGCCATTAAAAAATGATTTTAGAGATCAAAGAAGCATTAATAAACTACAAGTTCGATAAAGAAAACCTTAATTAATACTGTGCTTCATAAAAATAGGCCAACTCACATATTGAATGTCACTACAATGACGACCCTTAGAAAAAGGAAACCTAAGCTATAGTGGAAACAGTGAGCTATAGTGGAAACAGTGTAAAGAATCATGTCAAGAGTCAAGGGAAACCTAAGCTATAGTGGCATCATTATATCTATAAGATAGATTTACCAAATTGTGAAACCTCAAACCACCAGCTTCAGAAAGAGAAAACCCAATAAAAAAAAAATCCTAGGCTAGGTTAGGTTAAAGAAGCCAAAAAGCAAAAAATAAGTAACAACGGAGAAAATCTTGAGATGCAAATTTACGAGAAACTCTGCTAAAGTTCCACTTGCTTCTATTTTATTGGTAACAACCAACCTAAGGTTCAAAAATGCAATATATATATATATATATATATATATTTGAGAGATTCACTAGTTGGAAGACTATGGCCCTCTGGTAGCACTTAAGTTAGAGTAAGCAACAATTTTGCCATGCGCATGTTGTTGAAATATACCTCAAAAGCTACTTTTTAAACTCATTGCCTATCGACAATAGCAACCCATGATTTCTGGAACTTACCCAAACAGGACATCCTGGGGATAAGTGTTTGCTATACTGTAAGTGAGAACTCTCCATGGATCTTTAACCTTTTTTTTGTAAAGGTGAATGACAGAAGATGGAGATTTGTATTTAGCTAGTCCAACTATGTATGACCCCTTTGGGTCGTACTTATATAACAAATAAATATACAAATACAACTATATACATGTATATACACATATACATACATCAAAATATACATCTAACACCCTCCTCAAACTCAAAGCAGGTTGAACAACTTGAGTTTGGATGACATGAAACAGACAGAGCAGCAATGGGAGAGTGATCATTGTGGCAAATTGAGCACAAAGCCAGAGAAGCACAAATCCGTTGAACAATCTGGCAACGTAAGTTCATGAGAACATGCAATACCGACCAAGAAACAATCTGACAACAAAAGTTCGTAACAACTTCAACGTCAGCCAAGAAACAATCCGACAAAGGAAGTTTGTCATAACTTCAACATCAGCCAAGAGCAATATGACAACAAAAGTTCATAGGAGAGACAATCTGATAAAGGAACTTCGTAACAACTTCAACGTCAGCCATAAACAAACCGCCAGAAAGACAAATCCGGTAAAAACCTGCGAAATCAAGAAACAAACCAGCAGAAAAACATTGAGATGAAACAAGTGAGGGACAACACACACTGTAGGAAATAATGACGGGAATAACTGACACTGTAGGGGAAATAGTAAGGAAATAAATGGGAAACAACTGGCATAGTACGAGAACAATTGCGAAACAAGTCTGAAATAGCTAGAATCTAGGGATGGGCTGGTTAGCCTGAAATTTGGCATTTTCTTGTGTTTGGGCAAACTTGGTCTGCCACCTAATTAAACTTTGTCTGCCACCAGTGACTAATCTCAGTCACGTGAAGAAGTCTAGTGCATGTGAAATGGGCGGGGATTTCGAGATTTGAAATGATGAGACAGATGTCCTTGTCAAGATGTTGAATGGCACATGAAAGATTCAACTAGTCGGGATGTGAGTGCATTTGAATGGATCGGCTGAGGAAGTAGGTATTGTGCTATGGCCAGAGAGTGAAGTCCAACAAGAAGAATGATCAAAGCTATGATAATTCGGGCTGAATTCTGGCGAGATGAAAAGATCGGCGAAGAGCTAACGAAAAACCGGCGAAGATGGGCAGATCCTCAGATCGGCGGTAGTGGCGGCACGGACGGTCAGGGGAGGTGTCGGGGAGAAACTTTTTTTTTTAATAACACGAGAAGGGTGGAGGCAAAGAAATGAAGCGTCACATTCGGTGAAAGTGTAGAGCCGGAAAATAAAGACAAATCCGGCGAAAGACAGAAAAATCCGGCAAAGAAAGACAAAACCGGCAATTTTTTTTATACTGACTAAGCCGGTAAAGAAGGGATAGATCTGGTGAAGGGAAGACCAATCCGGTAAAGAATCTGACGTAGGAGGGGAACATGCGGTGGGCGTGGGGGCTAGCGGAGCCTGCCGGAGGAATAGGAAAAAGAACCAAGCTCTCTGATACCATGATAGAATATGGATATATGTATTTAGCCAAACCAACTATGTATGACCCCTTTGGGTCATACTTATAGAACAAATAAGTATATAAATACAACTATATGTATGTATATACACATATACATACAAGATATACATACATCAAAATATAAATCTAACAGCGAAGAAATTAAGACAGAGTAGCCATGATACCACTTAGAGGTTCTTTAATTTTTTTAGGTTTTAGTGGAAAAATGTAAATAAAACAACAATTAAACCTAGTGATTTTCTTATAGGCTTTGGAAATTCAGTTGCCTCTATAGATTACTGCATCTCCTACTATACCTAGTAAGTTATACTCTATGATTTCCTTTGGTGCATTACCTTACACTTACATTAGTTTCTCTAATATTATATTTGATCAAACTACCACTCAATAAATAGTGTGTGGCAGTCTTTTCGTACACATTAGCTCATACATATCACACTTTGGCGATTGCCCAAGCCAGTATCCTACTAAGCTCGATAATTAGTCACCAACTTGTTTCGTTCCTTAGAGTAAGGTGCACTAGAGATAGATAAGATAAGATATTAATAAGGTAAATAAACCGTAATAAAAGCAAATTGATTATAAAAAATTAAGAATTAAAAAAATCAATCCAACCACAACACGAACCAATGTTCTTGGACATCTCAAATCAAAGCCAACACGTACATCGACACAAGGAAAAAAAAAAAGGCATCTGAGATGAAACAATGTTCTATTTAGGTAACCAAAACCCATTTTCGAAGAAAGTGACATAAGCACAAATTCTACAAACCAACCTCTAACTCAATGAACTTGGTAAATAGTTAGCACTGATAAATAACTAAACATATTTGCAGTTAAATTATTTTTTAATCAATGGCCTCAAATCACTCAGAGAAGATAAAGAAATTCAAAACTCACTTAGAGTGCACAATCACCCATCTTCCTTGTTGATAACAACAGAGAGTTGAACACATACGAATTATCAAATCTAATAGCATGCTATGAGATGCTTATTTATAGGGAAAAAAGAATAAAAACAAAAACCAACTTCCACACCTAGAATAACTTTAGAAATACAGCTAAACAAGGTCAAAAATACCTTTTTGAAACAAAATTCCTAAACACCACATGCTAAACAACCAAGAAACTACAAACTTGAAGTTGAAAAAAGCAAATGGCAAACACAAAACAGGCAATACAGCTTTACAGTGCAAGTTTGAATTGGTGATAAAAAATTCTCATCAACGCTAAGAGCTAGGAAATTCTAAATCCAAACAGAGAACAACATTAGACTGGAGAAATCACGGTTTATATGCTAAAATGAAAAAACCCTATGGTAGATATTAATAAAGATACTAAGTACCAAAAGTGCTGAAAATAATAAACACTATACAAACTAATTTCAAAAAACAACAAAATATAACATACAAAAACAACAAGCAATGACATTATTATTTTATTTTTATAGACACAAAATCCCCTTTTGAAAATACCAAGCACCAAGCATATGATGAATTTCCAATTTCCCATAATGTAACGAGTTGTTAATTTATCAAACAAACCTAATAAAACCCAGTTACCATGTAAACATGTCCAAATAAGCTAATATATCAAACATGGATCAAATCTAGCTCATATATGAAGTGCTCCAATCTTAGAAATTACTCTCGCTAATGGACACCAACTGAAAGTATCTAGAATCTATGTTATAAAAAAATCAAATTGGAAATTAGAATCTCAGTAATGGACACCAACTAAAAGCATATAGAATCCATGATACCCGATGCATGTTCCCAATGCAGTGCAACACCTAACAAGTTCCATCAGTTACGTACACTACATTAAAAGAGTTTTAATCAAATGTTATATGTGAAACTCTATAAATATCCAAAGTTCCAATTTCTACAAGCAAATTGAATGGCCAGACTACTTCCTAAAGGAAATCCAATAAAAACCATAACATCAAAAAGCAAATTCTCCACAAACACAAACAAATATCTAGATCAAATAAAAGAAAAAGAAGAATCAAACATAATAGATGAAAGCATTTTGTGTGTGGCCACATGAAATCCATCTTAGGAAAACTGAACACTAAGTACACAAAAATGTCATTGAAAGATAAAGATTTCCACAGTTAAGAGATGCCAAAGTCTGATGAAAGGCAATTTCCAAAACTCGATAATTTCACTCTTACATCAAACTAAATCAAAACAAAATTGGGGCATTCTTCTACAGAGTTCACCTTTAATAATGTTTCATTATCAAAGACATTGGCTCTCTGATAGCACTTGGGTCTGATAGCACTTGGGTCAGAGTACGCAATGATTTTGCCATGAGCACGGCACCCAAGGATACCTCATAATTAAGCTACTTTTTACACCCGTTGCCTCTCGACAATGGCAACCCAATCCATGATTTTGAGATCTTTACCTGAGCAGGACATCCTAGGGATAAGAGTATGTCCATCATACCATCATACAGGGAGATCTCCACATGGATCTATCACCTCTTTTTTTTTAAAAGGCAAGGATATTCAGACATAGTAGACATGATAACACTTAAGAGTTTCTTTTTAACAAACTATTTTAGGATTTAGATGAGTTAATGTTGAATTTTCATTAATAGTTTCTAGTTTTGATCATCACATCTTTTTCCCCCACAAAAGTAAAATAAAACAAAAACAAAGACCAGCTGATTGAGCATATAACTGCATTGCATTGAGTAAACTGTTATTAATATAAAATACTTTTATATGTCTTCAATTTTGAACAGATAAGTTTACTCTTCTCTAATTTCTAAGTGAAAAAATAATGGCCCAATCAAATCAACTCTCAATACACGACCAATAGTGACGGTATTTAGAGCTTCAAAAATTATTGAAACATCTTCGTCAATCAATGATAATCATAAAACTTAGCCGTATGACTCTTGTTATGGCTAGCTAGGTTGTTTGCAACTATCACATTTGTTTTGACTTCGTTTACATCAATCCACCTTATCACGATAACAGGTAAACTTGGGTTCACATGATCTTCATTTCAAAGCATGCATCATTGGTTATCCAATTGATCAAAATCAATAACTATTTTGATAGTTTGCAATTATGTATCAATTGAATTCTAAATTGCGATAGTCTAAATTGTTTTGACCTTAGCCACATACTGCTAACACAGATGAAAATCGGGTATCTTCTAATTGAGTCAATCTGGTAGAAGGTGTGCTTTGTTGTCAATTAAAATAACCGAATATTCTTCAATGCCATGAGTCCTTAAGCTAGACAATACTTGATACACATTATGAGATGAGCTATGAACAACGTCAGGTCTACAAATATTTATTTGACCATGAAAGTAAGATTAGTCAAGGACTAATCAATAGCATGGCCCTTCTAAAAGAAACACTCGGGCTTGCTGTAATATGACAAAAGCTTTTGACTTGTTAAAATGAAAAAAATCTTTAAAAGCAACAACCAAAAAAAAAAAAGCAAGACAAAGAAAGGTCGCATGGGCTAACCTATACTAAACAAAAAGAGCCAAAGAAGGCTATGAGTTATTATCCAATAAATTGTGATGAGGTCACAAATAAGTTAGAAAGAATTATTGTTTATTACTAAACAGTACGAAAAATCCTATGAGGCTACATTTAGTGTACTTTGGATTACGGAATAGAAATGGGAATGAAATGAATGGGAATGGTAATGGGAATGAATAGTAATAGAAATAAAAACAATGTTTTGTTGAAATAAAATTCATTGGGAATGGAAAAGGGAAAAGAAAAAATACGGTAAAATTACTATTTTGCCTTCAATGTAAATAAATAATTTTAAAAAATTTATTTATGACAAATTTTAATTTGTAAAATATTTTATATATCTTATTTACATAAATTGTTAAAAAAATATTAATTAAATAATTCACTTTTATTTTTATTAATTTAATTAGTATAATTAGGTATTATAAATAAATATTTGATGTATTATTTTTTAAAATAAAAAAATGAAACTATTACATTTCAAAATAATTTAGATGTTATTATTTATTTTAATTATTATAATTAAATATTTATACTAAATAGTTCATATGGGTTATTATTATTATTATTTGTTTTTACAAAATTGGGAAAAGGGTAGATATGTCAAATCCCTCTCATTCCTCACCATTACTCTCAAATTTGGGAGTAATGAAAATCACCCCACAATTCCCTTCACTAAGGATTCTATTCCCATTCGTGTGCATATCCAAACGGATGTTAACCTCAAAATTTGTGTCTATTCCCATTACTTAGTGATGATTTCCTCAATCCAAACGCACACTTATTGTATAGAAAACTGTGATGCCATAAATGAGTTAAAAATATATACTCCCTCCATTCCTATTTATTTGTCACAAATCCATGTTCCTTTTTATCTGTCATTTTGCTAACATCAAGAAGCATTTATTATTTTTTTCCAAAATTACCCTTAACACTCTATTCAATTCTCTTATTGGAATTAAATATGAGAGAGAAATGTGAAGATATAAATTAGGGGTAGTTTTGGAAAGATAACTAATTTTTTATTAAATTTTGTGAAATAACTAAGTTTCTTGGTATGTGAGATTCGGTTATTCACGACAGATAAAAAGGAATGGAGGGAGTATTGTTTATTATTAGCCAAAGAAGCCTAGGCTTTAATAATTATTTCATTTAACGATGTTCTTTTAAATAATACTTATTATTATTGCTTTAAAATATCTCATTAAATCAAAATTTGATCAACTCAAATAAAAATTTTGCTACCATAATAATGAAAAATCCCTTAAATCCCACACTTTTAAACCCCAACCAATTAGGTTTCATAAAATTAGGCCAACATTGATTGCCACTACAATTACCAAAAAAAAAATATATATATTTGAACAGAAATTAATCTAAAATAGGAATAGAATCTAAGATTAAGTCATGAAAAATAGTCTCAAGTAAATAATAAATAAAATTGACAAAAAGTGAAAACAATAAATCCATGTAACAAATAAACTTATCAAAATTGCCAAACCGCAAAGAACTCCAAAAATGAAAAAAAAAAGCAAGAAATCCTCAACTAGATAAGATCAAAGAAGCCAAAAATAAACAAATAAATAACAATAACTTATGGACCGAATTTTAAAAAAGCACAAGCTCCACAAAATACCGAATTTGAAGCAAAATAAAAGATGCATAGACAAAAGAATTATTAGTGGTATTTATTATGTCATCACTTAACCAGGAACAACTACAAGAAATAGATGCATTAGTGGGCACATCAAACTGTTGGGGATACCATCATGTGTGGGGAGGAATTCTCTTGACTGAAAAGCCCTGTAACCATATGAACAATACTTTTCTCCCAAAAAGCATGAAGTGTGGATTCAAGGATTAGGTGAAGTAATATCTACCAAATAACAAAATAGCCCTAAAAAGAGCATTAACCTTTGAAGAACTTACACAACTATTATGAGAATCAAAAGAAGAAGAAAGGTCTCTAACCCCAATAGCCAAGACAATCCAAGTCTTCAAAACACCATTATTAGAAACGTCGTAATTATTGACAATCATATGAGTTTTTGTTACTCTTTCGTTGATGTACATTATCCCATAAGACTTCAACCATCTTATTTATGCTTGCTTTTAGATCTTTTAAAAAAAAAGGCCGTTTAAACTTATTCTCCCATTTTTCTTTACATTGAATATTCTTTTTAATTTTTATCCATATCCTATTAACTTCGTGTATTTTCAAATTAAATATAATATAAAATTTTACAAACTATATAAGAATTTAGATGAGTTAATATTTAATTTTCATCGAGAGTTTCGAATTTTGATAATCACATCTTTTTTTCGTCAAAAACTACCAAAGACCAACTTATTACGAAATATAACTACATTACATCAAATAAACTATTATTAATATCAAATATTTTTCTATGTCTTCAATTTTGAACAAATAAGTTTAATCTTCTCTAGTTTCTAAGTGAATAAATCATGACCTAATCAAACTAAACTTTGAAAATACCATCAATAGTGATGATATTTAGAGTTTCAAAAGGTAGTGAAACATTTTGGTGAATCAATGATAATCATAAAACTTGTTAGTATGCCTCTTGCTATGGCTAGTTAGGTTGTTTGCAATTATCATATAATCTTCTTATCGGAGAATAAATCATTGGTAATCCAATTAATCCAATTTAATGTTAAATTGCAATAGTCTAAATTCAATTGACCTTTGCCAAATGCTCCTAATATATAAAAAATTGGGTATCTTCTAAACGAGCCAATCCAATAGAAGGCATACTTTGTTGTTGATTAAAACAAACCGAATATTCTCCAATGCCATGAGTCCTTAAGCTAGCCAATACTCAATATGCATAATAAGATAAGCAATGAACAACATCGGGTCTACCTATGTTAATTTGAATGATAAAGTGAGGTTAGTCAAAATATAATCCATAGCATGGCTTTCTAAAAGAGACTTGGGCTTGGTGATATATGACAAAAATTTTGACTTATTTAAAAATTTTTAAAAGTACAACAAAAGAATAAGAAGAAGAAGAAGAGGGTCACATGGGCTAACCTATATTAAATAAAAAAAAACAAAAGAAGGTTGAGTTCTTATTATACAACAAACTATAAGGTCATTAGAAAGATATATTGTTTATTATAATAATCCACAAAAGGCTACATTTTAATAATTACTTAATTTAATGATGTTATTTCAAATAATACATTTTATTATTATTGCTTTAAAATAGTTAATTTTATCAAAATTTAATTAAATCAAAATTTGATCGACTCAAATAAAAATTTTCCCACCACCTTAATATCTTTTTTTTTAATCCCTCAAACCCCCAATTTTTAAACCCTTGTTAATTAGGTTTCAAACAATTACAATTAAAATATTTTTTTAAAAAAAACCTTAATAAAAAATAGAAATAGAATCTAAGATAATAGTATGAAGGAAATTATAAATAAAAAATGGAAACAATAAATCCATGTAACAAAAAACCTCATCAAAATTGCCACAACCAACTCCAAAATGAAAACAACCAAATAAAAATATATAAATATAATAATAAAACATTAAAAAAAAACCAAATCCTAAGATACATATTCCATAGAGTCTTAACAGTGCCCTCTCTACTTCACTTCTAAGTAGGTGTGACAACGATCTGTTCGGGGCCGCCGGCCAAGTTTTGTCTGACCTGAAATAAACCAGGTTTGGACAGAAGTTTTGTTAATATGGGTCAGGTCCGGACATAGTCTAGTTGTCCGGATTTAAATCCAGGCATGTCCAGCCCATGAAATTCGGACAACCAGGCCTTTGTACTTAAAACATTTTGATATAAAGCCCAATTGTCCAAGCACAAATCCTTTTTAATTATTAATTAAATATTAATATATTTATCTAAAATATAATGGGAACATTGAATGATTGAATCATTGAATTATGATTTAAAAATTTAAGCCTTCATCGTGATTAGTGCATTTGTGTCACATGTGCAGTGAGCCTTTCTTTCTTCACAATTGGAAATTAGCCATTGATTCAATTGGAATTAGAAGCTGTTGGCTGAAACTCACTCAAGGCTCCATTTTTATCCTCCTGATTGCTCACGAACTCCATATCCGGTGACATTCATAACTCTGGTGTTTCTAGGTATGTCTCTCTACTCTTTATCCATCTATTTATTGATTTGTTTGATTATCTATTTCTTTATCTCCCTCATTAATTCTTTGTCTATCTCTTGAAATTAGAACATATTAGTTTATTTCAAAAGCTCATTAATCTTTAGTTTAAATTCTATGTTTGCTTCACCATTCACACTCTACATTATTATTTTTTTAAAATTATTTTGTAGAATTTGAAAGATGTTATCCACTGAAGAAATTGATGCATCTTGTAGTGTAGTTGACAATCAAGGTAATAGTAAAAGGCCAAGAAAAAATGCATCCAATGTATGGAATGACTTTGTTCCTCTTTCTCCAAATCATGCTATAAATAGTGATAATTTGAAAAGGGCTAAATGTCAACATTGTCATGTCATAATAGTAGTTGATAGTAGCTATGGAACTAATACAATGAAAAGGCATATTTAGAAATGTCCTGCAAGAAAAAATCATGATGTGGGGCAAATGTTGATGTCTTCATCACTTGTAAAGGCCAATGTTGAACTTAGGCATCAAAAGTTGAATCAAGAACAACACCAGGAGAATATTGTAATGGCAATTATTTTCGCATGAATACCTGTTTCAGTTTGTAGAGCATAAGGGAACTAGATATATGATCTCTTATCTTAACCCTAATGTTAAATCATGTTATGCAATACAAATTAAGGCTGATGTGCTAAAGTTTTATAAAAGATGAAAAAAGAAATTTCTTGACATTTCACAATTAGTACCTGGGAAGATTAGTCTTACATCTGATTTATGGGCATCCATTATGACTAATGGTTATATTTCTCTCACTGCTCATTCTGTTGAGAAAGATTGGATATTACAAAAGAGAATTTAAAATTTCCATTACATGGCAACACCACACACTGGGTTTATAATTTCTGAAATGATATCTTCTTTGTTGAATGAGTGGAATTTGGAGAAGAAATTGATTTTCCATAACTTTGGGCAATGCTAGTTCCAATGATTCATTTTGTTGATTTTGTTAAAAGTCAACTTTGTATAAGAAATGGATTGCTTCTTAATGTTGAGTTTTTTCATGTCCGTTGTTGTGCACATATTTTGAATTTGATAGTTCAAGATGGACTAAAAGAAATTGATAGTGGTATTTACAAGATATGAGAGAGTGTGAAATTTATGAAAGAGTCATAATCTCAAAAGAAGAAGTTCCATGATTGTGCGCAACAAATGGGCATCAATTGCAAAAAAGGGTTGCATCAAAATGTTTGCACAAGATGGAATTCAACATATCTTATGCTAGATTCGGCTTTACATTATCGAGATGCATTTATTCATCTTTCATTGAGTGATTCTAATTATCTTTATTGTCCTACTTTAGAAGAATGGAATCACATCAAAAACATGGTCAAGATTTTGAAAGTGTTCAAAGATGTGACAAATATTTTTTCGAGCACCTTGTATCCCACTTCAAACTTGTTCATTCTTGGGATGTGGAGGATCCAATGTATTTTGCAAGAAAAAGCAAGAAATCTCTTTCTTTTTAGAAGTTCATCATTGTTAAGAATGAAATCAAAGTTTGATAAATATTGGGGAGCTTTTAGTTCTATCTTGGCTATTGCAGTGATTTTGGATCCTTGCTATAAAATGGATATTGTTGAATTTGCTTTTATGAAACTCTATGGTGATGATGAAAGCAATAACAAAGTGAATAATATTCGTGAGAAGCTTAAAAAGTTATTTGGAGAAGTGCAATATTAATTTACAAAATCAAGGTAGTTCTTCTACAATCCAAACAACTCAAGACCATGTTATTGAAGGAGATCCAAATGATCCATTAATGGTGAGTACTCATGAGACATAAGCAATGAAATTATTATAATTATGTTATTTTTTTAAAGACTTTTGCTTTTACATGATTAATATGTATAGGCCTATGAAGCATTTCAAAGTAAGTGCTTGGCTTCACAAGTACGAAAGTCAAAATTGGATTTGTATTTGGAAGAGCCACCATCTAATAGAAGAAAAAACTTGAATGTTCTAGAATTTTGGAGCTTTGTACAATATCGTTATCCACGTCTTTGTCAGATGGCACGTGATGTTTTGACAATCCCTATTACCACAGTTGCTTCTGAGTTTGCCTTTAGTTCAGGAGGTAGAGTGCTTAACCAATATCGAAGTTCTCTCACTTCAGACATTGTAAAAGCTTTAATATGTGGACGAGATTGGTTACATGCATCAATGGGTAAGTTTGTGAAATTTTGTAATTTCAAACAATACTCACATAATATTTATATGAAGACTAATACAAATATCTTAATTGTTGTGTTATTATCTAGGTGGTTATGGAAAAATGAAGGATTTTGATGATGGCACTGAAGGGATGTTGAAGGTCAACCTTGTTGCTCAAACTTCAAATTAAGTGAAAGTTTTGCATATGATTTTATATCATGAAGACATGGGTTCTTGGGTATTATTTTTGGCTTGTTATTCAATTTTGTATTATCAAGACATGTAGTTTTATGTAATACTTATTAAAACTTGGATTATTATATGAATTAATTTGGATTGTTGGACATTGTTTTTTTTTTTTTTTTTTGCATTTGATATGAATTAAATTATTTTTATATAGTTTAGTATTTAATGAGCTTCAAATGTATATTATAGGATTTAAATAAAATTCAAACATTTGGACAACCCGGTAATGAAAAAACGGAGTTTGGACAAGCCACACTTGTCCAAATTTAAAACCGGGCCAGGTCCGGGCATCAAATTAGTTACTTATAAGAGTAGTTGCCCGGACCTGGTTTTGTGCGGACCCGGATTTTTGCCACCCCTAATTCTAAGAAAGATCATTCTAATAGTACTGAAGGGAAATTCCCATTTACTATTTGTCCTCTAGCTTAATAACTGAAGCAAACCATTATGTGAGGTGAATACATTATCACCTTTCCTAACAAGAGGAAAAGACAAAGAAAATGCAATGATATCAAGTATGAATTGTGATGTATATCAAGAGTATTTAGTGAGAAGTTCCACTTTCCCATTAGATCTCTAGCTTAATAACTTAAGCAAACTACTATGTGAGCCGAACAAGTTATCACCTTTCTTAACAAAAGGAAAAAAAAAATGAAATGTAGTGATATCAAGTGCGAATTATGATTCATATCAAGAGTATTTGCTGTGAACTTTAGTGAGGTAAGCTATTGGCTAGCAATAGTAGTCACCCTTCAGATTCTAAAGCATGAAACTAACTTATTAGAAAATGCTAGCAATTAAACTTTAAAAAAAAACCGACAAATCCCATCACCTAGCAAACAAGATTATGAAAAACAGATCTAAAATTTGAACATCCCTCCATAAAAGGTATACCAAAGTCCCTTAATGAACAATAACAGAGGCAATTGATAACATGAAAATTTTCAATCCTGACTACAACACAACCAAATGATCATGTGCTTCTAAAATCAAGCAAGTATGTCAAAACAAAGAAATATGTGGATCACTAGGGAAAAAGAACACTTCTAAAACCATCTTCCATTAATAACAAATTTCCTGCACAAATAATAATAGCACTGAAAATGGTTTCCAACAATGAATAAACCTTTTTTTAAAAAAAAAAACAGACATAGCATGTTAAGAGGGATTCATCACAGATCCATTGATAAAAATACCTTGTAGTCAAACTATTTTTCACTTAAAACAATGACCTATGGTTGAAAAAAAGGCTTTGTTTAGAGAACCAAAACCCACTTCAAAAGATAGTGACATAGGCACAAGTTCCACATTGATTATAACAAGTCCGAACTTAAAAACTTCTAACAATTAAAATACCCTCCTGCCAAATTATTTTTTGCTTAAGGTGAAAAATAGAAAAATCTTTGATTGGAGAACTAAAAACCACTGCAGAAGATAATAGCATAAGAACAAGTTGCACAAATGATAAGTGCTTGTGTATTAGTATAAATGCTTGTGTATTAGTAATACGAAGTATTCTTTTCTTACGATGAGTATTACTTTTTTTTTTTTAGATTTTATCGCTAACACATGTGTGTTTGTGTTCTTTTGTACATATAGAATTGTGGAGCCAAATATAGAAGAAAGAAGCCAAAAATGTAGATTGCGAATGTATTTTGTTGATTGAATCTTGAAGTGAACGCCCGAGAAGACACAAGTCATGCTCAAAGACATGTGAGTGTGTGCCAACCTCCGTTGTGCTCAAGTGAATATGCAAATTGGAGGGGCAAAAAGGTAGTTACACTCATGTGTTCTGACTTGTGCAATGCTAGCAAGATTGTCATCAAATGTGCTTTTTATTTGAAGATGCAACGCGATCTATAGCATGGATGTATGCCCATTTATGTTGCCTCGATGAAAAGTGTGGATTCGTGTGTCTGCCCTTGTGAAAATCCTTGTGACAGTCACACACCTGTGTGGAATTAACACACGGGCGTGTGTTTCTCTACAAAAGTTCAGAGCTCTATCCCAAGAAAACGCAAGGGTGTGTGTCTGCCCATGTGACTGACCTTGTGAATTACACATGAGCGTGGGTAATTTCCACACACCCTTATGAATCACTGCAGAGAGCTCTCTTCCATCCCGAGAATACACAGGGTCGTGTGAATGTCCCTGTGAGTGGTCCTGTAAAGATCCACATGGCCGTGTGAAACACTTAGAGAAATTCTCGAATGGATAGAGGAGCCACAGGGGCATATGGATGCCCCTATGGGTTGGGCACACGGGCGTGGGGAATTTCCACACGCCCATGTGAATGCGTTCAAAGGCCATCCCAAGAGCACACAAGGGCATGTGAATGTCCCTGTGAGCACTCTTGTGAAGTCACACGTGTGTGGGTAATTTCCACACGCTCGTGTGTATGCGCAGATAGTGAACAGGCACGACCTTTTCATTATAAAACGCTCGTGAACTCTTGTTCTTTAACTCCCAAACACTCAAACGACACCTCTCTTCACTCTCCCGACCCCTCATCGTCTATTTATAGAGATCTAGGGTTGTTTGCCGGCACTATTCAAGGTTTTTCATCCTTATTTCATCGGTAAGCCCTCTTTCTCTATTTTCTTTTGCCATACTTGATTTTTATTTGATTAAACTGGTAAATGTGCTTCGTTTACATGTTAATGGGTTGGTGCATGCCTTAGATTAAATTTAGAAGCAAATTTTATGTGTTTTCCGTAGATTTTTGAATAGTAGCCATGCGGTTTTCACATCCTATGGATCCACACAAAGGTATGGAATTTCCACATGACTGTGTGGATTCCTGCAATGTTGTTTTGTGAGTCTATTTGATCGATTCTCATTTTAATTTTTGCAGATATGGCTCCTATAACAAAGAAAATGGCCGGCAAACATCCCCGAGATCATTCCCCTGAGCCGGATCACATGGAATTCACCATTCCCGAGCGCCAGGCTCGGTTTGAGAGGCTTTCGAAACTCAAGTTCAGACAGACACAATTCCCAAACTTGAGTGCACTCAGATAAATGCAGTTAGCTGATGATATGGCAGACGAGGTTGAGGAGCTCCTCACCATCGGCAGTTAGCACAGATTGTTGACCATTCGTGATCCTGCCATTCGGATGTTGACGCTGGAAATTTTAGCGCCATTTGAGTTCAACCGATGGTATAGCAGTTTTGATAGTATAGATACTATCCAGTTCCGTGTTAAGCTGGGTCTATGCGACGATACCTACATTAACACTGAGGAGTAGGAGCAGTTATCGATCGATTATCCAGGCAGTTTAATTCCTCAGCGCACATACAGAGCTTTACGTAGCCAAGGACAGTATAAGCAGGTCGATGAACGGCTGTGGTAAAAGCACCGGTGTACTCAGTCGCCACGAGTTGTTGTATCTGTATTCGATGGTTCAGAGTGTACCACTTCACTTGGGACATATCCTGGCAGAGTATTTACGGCATCAGGAACAGTACACCAGGATCGGTGTCCTCTTCTCCGACCCTTACGTTACTAGACTCATCTTCGAGATTGGTCTACTGGACGCTACTAGAGGGGCCGAGAAGATGATTATTCCAGCTCCCCTCGGCTTGGATACTATGCGTATGATGGGTATGATTAGGAGATATCAGGACGGGGTGTATGTGATGAACATGCCTCCCCCCAAGTCACTTGAGGCCGAGGGAGTGGTAGCAGAGGGGTCACAACCAGTACTTGAGTCGCAGACAAAGCAGGTACAGGCAGAGGTACCCCCCCTCAATACAGGAGCCACCTCTAGTGGAATCTTTCACCAACTCAAACTCATGATCGCTTTGAGAGGCCCAAGAGTGCGGTAGGGGTGCTACAGGTAGACTTGGCTGAGGTTCGCGCTACATAGGCCACGAACCACATGGAGGTCATGGTGCGTCTTAATATCTTATAGCAGATCCTTGACTGAGACGCGACATCTCCCTTCGTTATAAGACCCCATACACCTCAGGCATCCCCAACACCACCATTACTAATTCCAACCTCATCAATCGATCCACCAGTACCAGTCGATATAGCACCAACAGCAACAGAGCCCGAGTACGACACCAACGCTTGATGCATCCTTACTTTTCTTTGTTCTTATTTTTCACATTTCATTTTTGTATTTTATTTTGGACTTGTACTACTCAAAAAGGATCGTCCTTCTGAGTTTATGTTTTATTTTTGTTATCTTGAGTTGTATTTCATTGCTTTATCTTTATATACTCGAGTTTTATTTTGTTTTTGTTGAGCGTCACTGAATCCCCCTTGTGTATACATGCAGATGGTCTTGTGAGTATGGAATTTGAGGACTAGTCATATACACTGTCAATATGATTTTTCACATGGCCGTGTATGCTCCACAACCCATTGGAACTCAACTCTCAAGGAATATAGCTCCATCAAACGTACCATTAGGAATTCAGGGGAGTATTGTTTCAATTTCCCACCTTTACATTTGAACTTGAATGTTATACTTTTTATTGTGCTTGCATGCGTACATTGAGGGCAATGTACATCTTAAGTATGGGGGGGAGTTCACATTACACGTGTACATTACACAAGTTTTGACTGAACATACATGCTCACGTAGCCAATGGCTGTTCACCTTAGTTGTAAGGATTGTATTCTTAAGTTTAGGAGAATTTTTAATATCGAATGTTCTCATGCTCTAGTTTTTACTTAATTTTTAGGAATTTTTGCCCGATTGACACGTGTTGCACTGCTCGCTCATGAAACCTTGTGGAAACTAAAGTTTGATATTTAAGGAACTAGTTAGTTTTGTTTCTTTATTAATTTTGTTGAATATATATATATGATTGTTTTGGTTGTGCTTTTGGGGTGGAAAGAGCTACCACCTATAAAGTATGAAGCTACTCTCATAAGTCGGATACTAGTTATGCCCTAATGAGAGAAAGAGCTATCTTATGGGATGAGTGAAAGCTACTACCCCGATAAAAAGAGCTACCACCTCCAAAGTGTGAAAGCCTCCTTAGCGGCCACTTCGGAAAGGGCTACCTTAGAGGATGTGTGAAGCTACTACCATCTCTTTGCTTTGTTTTGTACATAAATAAGTCTCTTATACTTAGAACTTCAAGGAGTATATGTTGGTTTAACTTGAGTGAGTTTACACACACTTACACGATTTCAGGTTTGTTATCTTTTTTTATTCAAGTGTTTAGCTAGAGCATTGATTTTTCAGATTTAGTGTTGGAATTTCCGTTACTTGTAGAATGCTTCCCTTGCATGCTTTGGTGAACCTAAGGCCAAGTACTTTCAATATTTCCTTCTTCTATGCTTCAATATTTTATTTTTACTTGAAGACAAGCAAAAGTTTAAGTGTGTGGGAGTTTGATAAGTGCTTGTGTATTAGTAATATGAAATATTCTTTTCTTACAATAAGAATTACTTTTCTCAGATTTTATCGCTAACACATGTGTGTTTATGTTCTTTTGTGCATATAGGGTTATGGAGCCAAATATAGAAGAAATAAGCTAAAAAGTAGATTGCGAATGCATTTCGTTGCTGGAATCTTGAAGTGAACACACGAGAAGACACAAGTCATGCTCAAAGACATGTGAGTGTGTGCCAACTTCCGTTGTGCTCAAGTAAATATGCAAATTGGAGGGCAAAAAGGCAGTCACACTCATGTGTTCTGACTTGTACAATGGTAGCAAGATTGTCTTCAAATGTGTTTTTTATTTGAAGATGTAATGCGATCTACAGCATGGATGTGTGCTCGTTTATGTTGCCTCAATGAAAAGTGTGAATTCGGGAGTGTTTTGGCGGAGTACTATAGCAGTACTATAACAATTTACTATAGTAGTATTGTAGTAGTTACTGTTTATAGGCTGCTGAAAAACCGTTTCCTGCAGATTCACATGGGCGTATGGAAATTCCACACGCCTATGTGGATGCCCAATTCCAGCCCTATTGAAGTCACGATTTTAGCCTAATTTCAGAATCTTTTCCCCATCTTTTGGCGATCTTTTCTGCACCTTTGGAGGCGCCTGCGGCTAGGGTTTGGAGAGGCTTTAGCTAGGCTTTTGGAGAGGTTTGACAGATTTTAACACCACATTCCTTCAGAAGAGAGTTATTGGGGGAGCTTTCATCGGCACCGATCCGGCGAGGTTACCCTAGGCTTGATGAGGTAACCTTTGGAGAAGACGCAACCACTCCACAAGACCATCGACACGGACATTAAGGGGGTTTTATTCATAGATTGCATATCTTTACTTTTGATTTCATTATTGATTTTATTTTGCTCCATGGAGAGTTAAACCCCTAGTGGGTGCTTGGACTTGTAAACCCTAGGATGATATTGTTTCACTGACCTTTTATTATGCTTTCTTTAATTGATGTTTTAATTGAGTTCCAATCTTGAATGCTTGTTGAGTTGATTTTCCCTTATAATGACACTAGGGTTGAGAATCCATCTTGGTAATCCTTGTGGATGAATGACACACCATGAGGGTTAGACAATGCTAGATTGGAGAGGGTTGAGAGGGTGAGTCGAGGAGTAGCGGAACGTCACATTTCCCCTCCAGTGTGATTTATCCTACCTCCACATTCCTAGAGTTCTTTGTGGTCACAATAGAGTGAAGTACTAAGAGACAAACTCCGTTGAGGTTCAATTACGCAAGCAATAGAGTGAAGCGTTGAAGTAATCCTTAGTATTTGGGGCTTAATTGTGACTAGGGGTTTTTCGCCTGGACCAAAGGGTTAGATCTATATTAGGGAATAGGGTTTATCACTTAGAATCCCTAGAGTCTAAAGTAGCCTAGCACAGTGTGAGGTGTTTCTCCACCAGGGCATAGTGTAGAGTTAGTCACGGTTGACCTTAAGTTTTAGAACCGTGTGTTTAAGGATCTCCATGACTCATTAGACATAAGTTAGCAAACATAATGATTGGTCTTGCACTTGAAACAATAGTCCTAGGGTGAGCAATGTCCGGGTGCCCCATTTATTGTCAATTGCCTCTCCTATCTTTTATTTGCGCCTCCTTCTTCTTTTCTTATTTCTACTTGCATTGATTTGTTTTCACATCACTATCAATTCATCTTCATTTTAGTTAATTAAATAGCAATCTTTGTGTTTCTAATCACTATTCCATGTAGATTCGACTACCCACACACCAGAGTATTATTACTTCGACAAACCCGTGCACTTGCGGTACACAGACGCAAAGGGTGTGTCAACAAACAAATTTATGACTCACTAGTTACTCCAAATATGAAAAATTGCCACCAATAAATACAATTATTGGTTGTAGGTAAAGATTGTTGATCACTCGACTGTAAGAGGGAAACATGAAGAACAATTATTCAAGATGCAATTGAATTGCATTTGGTAATGAACTGGCTTGCATCAGATTTTTTATATGGCACATTAGAAAGCAGATTGAATTTGTTCTCACATTTTCTTGAGCCTTCAAATCACTAAAAACATGGTTCAATATTTCTTTATTCATGGATGCCGTAATATTTGGATGTGTTTGTTGTGTCATTATTCTTGTGCCCCTCACTTTCTTGGTAAAGTGACTCTGAGATTCTTGAACAAAGCATATACTAAGAAATGCATATAATAAGAACATGGTTCAAGAGTGTTTTTCATGGATGTCTGGAATATTTGGATGCACTTGCTGTTATTATTTTTGCCCTCACTTTTTTAGTAAATTGAATTACTCTAGATTCTTGACACTTGATAAATTAAGATAATTGGACTTATAATCCTTTGATTTCTTTTGTCAAATCACCAAGATGTATGGTGCATTACACTTAGATTATATTTCACTTCTCACATTATAAATTGTGATGTAATAATAATCACTACTTATGATTGTCCTTTCATGCTTATTTCATACGGATCGTCGTGATTTAACTACTTGCTAGCATATTGTCCCATGGTATTTTTGCTATTTATTTTGAGGATTCGCAAGTTTTGGGTTGCTATTTATATTGAGCAGACAATCTAGTTTTCAAGGAGATTGTAAGTAGTTTTATTTATTTATTTTTACCACAAACTAGTCTTGTAAGAGGAAAAAGGGTGTGCTCTTTTTAAGAGTTTCCTCTCGTGCCTCGTAGAATTCTAATTTTTCTTAAGTCGCCACCTTCCACTTACATTAGCTTCTCTTATCTTATTTTTGAGTAATCTAACTACCACTCAACAAATAGGATATGGCAATCTTCTCATACCAAATAGCTAGTACATACAAGACGTCAGCAATTGTCCAAAAGCCGGCGATCCCTACTCGAGCTTGATAGTTAATCGAGACCACCGGTTTGTTCCTTTAAAGGAAGGTGTAGATAAACAACCGCTATAAGAGAAAAAGATTTTATTGAACCATAATAAACAAGTACATAATCTATAGGGGTCAATTAGAAATATAGCTTTTCCAAGAGCCCTTATATTAGTTTTTAAAAATGAACATTAAAAAACTTTTTATTTGAAACATGATGATGTCTTATATCAATTTTATGATCTTTAGGTGTACTACAGGTTTGGTAATCATATTAACCAACTAAAAACATTTTTAGAAATAAAATATGATCCAAGTTTTATAAAGAAAAACTTTATAAAATTAAACCAGCCCACATATTGAATGGCACAACAATTACTACTTTTGGACAAAAGAAAATAGAATGTAGAATAATACGGATAGCGTCAAGAGTCAAAGGAATTATAAATAAACTATATAGTGGCAGCAATAAATCCATTTAATAAATCCTAAGAAGTCAAGGGAATGGTAAATATAATCCATAGTAGCAACAACAAATCTATTTAAAATAATATGTTCAGAAAAATTGTAAAATCACCAACTTCAGAGAGGAATCAAATAAAAAAAAAATCTGTCACCTAGATTAGGTCAAAAGAGACAAAATTAAATAAGCAAGAACAGACCAAATCTTGAGATATAACCTTGAGATACATATTCATTACCTGTCCTAGTCTGTTCTCAAACTTATAACTAAAGCAAACCAATTTGTGAGGCAAACCATTATTCTCAGACTTAATAATTGAAGCAAACCAATTTGTGAAGCAAAACAAAGATCACTTATCTTAGCAATAGGAAAACGATGAGAGAAATGCCATGATCTCAAGAGCATGTGAATTATAATTTATATCAAGAATATCAATAGTGATTTTTACCATTAATCCTCTTAAAGTATCAAATCTAGTCACATAGGTAATTAGTTCACGAGAAGAAATATTCTGAACTTCTATGAGGTAAACTAAATATAGTTAGTAACAGCAATTGGCCTTAGGAAGAAAAGTAAATGATTGGAATATGATAGGAAATATACATAAAAATATGCAACTATCTCATTAACAAAAAGAATAGATGAAACATGCCCCACCCATATTGTTTTATAGTAGAGCCCTTTTTGATCTAAAATATTAACATCCCCTCCATAAAGAGTATAACAATAATACAAGCTAATTAATAAAACAAAAAAATTTCAATCCAACCATAACCCGAACCAGTGTTCCTGGACATCTCAAATATAAACCAACAAGTACATCCACACAGGAAAAAAATCTTTGATGAAATAATATTTTCTTTAGAGAATACCAAGCACCACATGAATTTCCAACACACACACACACACACACAAACAAATTAGTTAGATCAATTGAAACTGAGTTTTAAAACCACCCAGAAATCAATTTCAAAAAAACAAAATATAGCAAGCACACGCGCAGCACAAACCCTGACAAAATACTACATTCTAACCGCTCTTAACAGTTAGAATGGCCAGATTACTTTCAATAGCAAATCCAATTGAAACCATAACATCAACAACAAACACTTCACAAAGGTGAAATTGTACCAAAATACTAGTTTCTAATTGCTTTTAGCAAAATGAATGGCCAGACTACCTCCAATAGCAAATCCAATTAATTCCATAACATGAACTTGCAGATTCTTCACAAATAAAAACAAAAATCTCGATCATACAAAACAAAATTAGTATAAAAGACATAAGCAATTGATGTTTATTGGTGACTACAAACCAAGAGTACATACAACAAATAGATATTCAGAAAATGACTTGATGAAATTATGTTATTGCATTGATGTAGACCACCTTCTAAAGATTGTGAACCCCAAATTCATCAGCAAACTTTTGCCACATTAATAACAAAATATGATGTTTGAAAACAGCAGTAACAAACAAATCAAAAATAAATTGGTGAAGAGTCAGACTTTGTCTGGTGATGAACAAAATCCCCTTCTAAAGATACTTGACATTATACTTTGAAAGAACTAGCCAAACGACCGTTGATATAATAGAACTATAGCCCAAAGAAGGTTTCAGATATCATGTGCCAAATGACAAAAAAAAAAGTTAAAAATGAAATGCAAAAGGAAGATGAAAGATAAATCACAGATTTCATCTGAGAACATGCCATCCATTTTCCATAACACGAGAACATAACATAATACTAAACAAAAAAAACACAAGAAAAAGATTGGAAGCTCATTAGCAAAGAGCTAATTTTAGGAGCCACCTCATTAATACTACAGAGTTTTGCAAGACTGAAAACTAGAACTAATACTCATTCACATCATTACTTTCTCTATTCTTTTTCATATTATTTTTAATATAATTTAAACTAGCTAATATAGTTTCCCCTTTAACTAAATTAGCTTCTCCGATAGTTAACTTTTTTATAAATAAGATCTATTTTTCCTATTTATTTATATAGATTCTTAATAGATTTCCGATATAATTTTCAAAGTACTTGTTCTCCGAGGAAAAGTGCAAATGTCTTCCATTTATGGAATGAGAGAAATGCCTGGACCAGGCCAAGCTTCCTTTTTGTAGTGTAAAGACTGGTTCCTCTGTATGAACTATATATTTTTAAAAACTCACCGGACTAGTGATAATTGCTGCAAAGTACTTTAATGATTCAATACATATTTTTTATATGTACTACAAAATACTTTGGTATAATAACCAAATTGGTCCCTCAACTTTTCTTTCTCAGCCTTTTGGTCCCTCTACTTAGAAATGCTCCTAAATAGTCCCTCCACTGTTAAAAATAGGCCAACTAGACTCTACATGATATTGCCAAAAGGGAAGAGAACATGAGTAGAGGAACTAAGTTGGTCAATTTTCAAGAGTAGATAGACTGGTTGGGAGCATTTTTGAGTGAAGGGAACGAAAGGGAAGAGAAAGAAAAGTAGAGAGACAAATTCGGGTACTATACGAAATACTTTATAAATTTGATACTTGCTACAAAGTATACATAGGATATTTATACATCATTATTGATAGATAATATATTATTTCTAATAATTCATTATAAAGAAGGAAGCTATTGAAGAGACTACCTTTTGTACTACATCTAATTCTTCTTTATAAACATTGTATAAATTTAAGTATCGACTTGAAATTAAATTATACAATTCTATTGAAGAAATCATTAAAACTAATGAGTGTGTGTTGTTCATGTATTTCATATCTATTTGTACACTCATTTGGCATGTATTAAAACCATAATGTGGAACTCGATGCTAAACATCGTTTGGTTTGCATTAACAAGCTTAGGGCAGTGCTTAAAGATAATAGAGAGCCAAAAGAAGAATTTTTGGACTAAAAATGATGAAGTTGGAGCTCTCTAGACATTATTAGAACAAGGACAAGCCAAACTGGGTGGCTTAGGGGCGCTTTACTGTCGAGCCCTTACAGCTATAAGTATAGTCTAGAAGACCTTGCAAGAATGCTTATGCCCGTAAGGAGGATTCAGAGTCAATTTATAGGACCTTACGGGCAAGGCTTTCACTCGTAAGGATGCCTGTAAGTACCATCTAGAGGAGCCTACGACCACAATGCATGCCCGTAAGGACAGTTGCACGAAACAGGTAGCGAAGCTTACGGTCCAGCCCTTACGGTGTTAAGCTAGACCGTAACACATTTAGAAGACCTTACAGATGAGATTTACAGCTGTAAGCATTCCAGTAAGGCTCTTGACTATCTTCTCTAGCTCCCTTATAGCCTAGTCCTTACACCTATAAGCAACTCGTAAGCAATCGGGTATATATAAATAGAATTTAAGAGAATTTCTAGGGCATCATCTATCCTATCTATCTATTTTTTGGGGGTGATTCTTGAAGGCGAGATTGAGGAAGAAAATGACCGAATCTCCAACATCTTAGGCAAGATTTGGAGAGGGGTTTGATCTAGCATTCAAGGTGATTCTTTGAACTTTTTTTATAAGAAAACTAAAGAGAAATATTTAAATTAAGGATTAAAGAAAACTCATATGAAATTTCATAATCCTTCTCCAGCTTAGATGAATTTATTAACCATTTTGTTATTCTTGAATCCTGACAATTATGTAAATACTTTTATTTTTTTATTTTCAAAACTCCTTTACGAAATTTCATTCTATATTTTTGCGTGGTTTATTTAATTCTTCTTTTTGTCTATATTGTATATGCGAAATTGGCTTTTCTAAATCCTAAAAGTTAATTTTTTTCCATATAAGTGTATAATTCATTTACACCATTACATTCTCTATTCTTTTTCATATTATTTTTAATATAATCAAAATTGGCTAATATAGTTTCCACTTTAACTAAATTAACTTCTACCACAGTTAATTTTTTTTATAAACAAGATCTATTTTTCTACTAATTCATATAGCCTCATAATAGATTTAAGATATAATTTTCAAAGTACTTATTCTCTGAGAAAAAGTACAAATGTCTTCCCTTTTTGAAGATGAGAAGTGGATGTACCAAACCTGGCAACCCTTTCTAGTGTAAAGACTAATTCCTTTGTATGAACCATATACCTTTAAAAACTCATGTGACTAATGATAATTGCTACAAAGTATTTTAATGATTGAATGTATGCTATAATCAAATTTTTTATGCGTGCTACAAAATACTTTATAAATTTGATACTTGTTGCAAAGTAAGTATACACAGGATATTTATACAACATTATCGATAGAGTAATATATTATTTATAATAATTCATAATAAAGAGACAAGCTAATTTATTTAATCAAGTATGAAGTTCATATCTTTATAAAATATTCATGGATAACATAATCACACTTTGCACGGATTACTAACATTCCAGCTTCAATGAGACATTGCAAAGGTCTCCTTCATTAAAACCCTAAAAAGAAGAATAAAATTTAAAGTGATGAAAAAGGTCGTTCATATTCATAAATAAGGTTATTCAAATTCATAAATTGAGAATAAACTTACTTCAATAAGCTTAACAACTACCTCATAGTCGATCTCACCATGTTTAGCAATCCTAGTTGTGTGAAATTTTTTATCATTAAATATGAGAAAATAACCATTTAAAAATTTGGTCATGCATATTGAAATACCAATTAATAAAGACAACATATTGAAATAAATGATTTTGCAAAAAAACATTGTAATGCCAAACAAGCCACATATGAAGCAAAATCCACAAGAGTCAGCAAAAATTTATCATAAAATTATTTGCAAAAATGTGAAGTCACATGTCTACCTATAAAAATACATAAACTAGCCTCTTTTTCATAATTTTTGTCTTCGAACAAGCTGCATATTCAAAAAGATTTTTGAAAAAGTAATTCACATTTAAAGGAAGAGACAAATTACTTACAATGTTCATTATCGAGTGGCCAGAGAACTTCTCCTATGATTTGTCCCACACTTAGTAGGAATATCATATCATGTTCAATTTTGGCAAACTTTTACATTTCTCAAGTTCTCTTACTACAATAGTACAATTCCAAAGTAGAAACAATCAATTCCATTGGCACCAACCACAATAGCTAGAGAGCTACACATTGACGGTTTGACAAGCTTAACAAGAGTCCTAACCCCCCTAAGAAAGCTTTCTCATAATATAAAAATCAATGAACGAGAAGCATTGTGGGGAACAAATTAATCCTTTGACAAACAAGGTAGCTTGAATTAACCATAACATAAGTTGATTTCTAAGATAGAGCTTGCAAAAAGTATACAGCGATTGTGTTTGTTTTGTTTTGAATTAACTAGAAAAACACTGACTTTATACATCTCCGTCATATACGAGTATCAAACCAAACAAGCTCATAAAAATTAAATCCTAGGTCATCTCAAAACATAATCAAACAAAGCAAACCATAAAAAAAACCCCAAATAACATCTTTGATCTGCCAAATCCATCGGTGGCATGCAACAAAATTTTAGAAATAGAAAAAAAAACACCCGATCTAATCAAACAAAGACCTAGTTAACAAGAGGAAAAAGAGAGAACGAATGAAGGAGGCAAACACTTGTGCCGACTCGTTCCTCGTAATGGAGAAGTTTCTTCCGATAAAAGTGCCGCCCGTGAGTCTGTGTCTTTCGTCTTTTCACTCATCTTCTCGAAAACGTCTCAAAGAGAAGAAAGTTCGAGAGGGTTTTGCTTTTCGATTCACGAAAGTCCGAGAGAGGGTCCCGGCTTGTTCTTCCTTGTCATGCAAATTGCCCAAGACTACGTGTTCTTTTTCTTATAGGCCAGATAGTTCATATGAATGGTGTGAGGCATTTAACAGCGGATCGAATGGTGATTCCCGGAGATTTGACATCCAAAGGCTGAAAATCGCAAGCACAACCAACTTGAGCCAACTAGCCAACTAGATGTGGGACCATCCAAGTGATGTGGCCCCTCATGGGCCCACACTTTAATGAGGAGTCATTTCTATATAAACCCTGAAAATTTTCATATTGACAATACAGTCATATCTGTCAACAAGATTAATTTGAGTTTTCTACTTACTTAATAATCAGTACTTATTAATGTTGTTTTTTAGTTTAATATAATTGGGACTCCATTCTCTAGATAATATATATTGGAGAAAATATATATATGTGTGTGTTTTTTATAACCCACTTCCATATGTTCTCCCCGCTAATTTTGGGTTAGTTTTTTAGTATTATATAAAAAAAATACACCTCTTCCATTATTATTATTATTATTATTATTATTATTATTACATTATAAAGAACTTTTTTGACCAATTTCACTGTCACAATTATATCAAATAATCAAAATAATTCCAACTCTTTTATTGCAAATTTAAAAGTTATTGTGGGCTATTTTCTTTTCACCCGGCCTTTAATTAGGGTTAACCAGCTTAAAAAAGCATGGATCAAAAATTAAATTTTAATTACTTTTATATTATTAGATGATTGCAGATTCATGACTTCTATTAAGGGCAAGCCCCTAATATTAATTACCCTAGACAATGTAGTGAGAACCTCTTATTAAGAAAACAAGTGTGAATGAGAAATGATTGAGAAAACATAAAATTAATTTTTTTATTAATTTCAAAGAAAATATAAACACATGATCATGAGCGGGGATACAAAAGTATTAAGAGAGTTATTTTTTTATCATGCTCTTCGAACTTTTTTTACTTGACGCATATGACTCTTTTGCTAAAAGTATGTCGGAAGACCTTTTAGTTTAGATTGTGGCCTTCTTCGATTTTTTTTTTACGTGTGCTTGCATCTTGACACATTGCATGACTCTCAAGCTGTGGCCACTCTGCATTTATGAATTGCCCACTTGGTTATTTTTGCTTCTTGTATTCCTGAAAACTTTGGCTCTTTGCACTTGTAAAAAAAAATCTTCAGCTCTTTGACTTGTGAAACTCCTTAGGTCTTTGATTTTTTGGTGCCTTAAACTTCAAAGTTGCATTTGTCACTTACATGAGACATTTAGGTCTTGACTCTTTGATACTTTTTGGTGCGAAACTATAGTTTCTATGTCAGAAGTACATGTCGACACGGTCAGTGGTTAACCCCCAATGACAAGGTTATTGCACAGTTAATTGGGGACTACGATTTTCTATAGCAAAAATATGTAAGTCTAAAATTATCGTCAATGCAATAATACTGAAATTCAGTGATACTATTTTCTAACAAAATAGTTGCAATTATATCAACAATAACAGATTTAGCAACCGGCAATTAATATTTAACAAATATATGAAAATAATTCATTAGTTTGTATATTAGAGGGAAATACGGTAACTAGAATTCTGATAAAAATTAAATAAATGAATTTTTCATCAAAGCCCACAAAGGTCAACATAATTAACTAAAGTTTAATAAAAGTAAAATAAAAGCTTTTCACTGAAGCTCATATTCGACAAGTATTAAAACCAAAATTAACAACTATTAAATAACCATTTAAATATTCAATTTAAATATCTATTGAATAAACCAGAATTTTAAAAGTAATAGTTAAATAACTAATAAAAAAAATCAATGAGAAAGTTTATAAATATTAACTAAAACTTTTCTCAATGATTAAAGAAATATCATTAACAAGATAAATAAGTAAATAAAATAAAATTGGTCATTTTTCAAGAGTTGAAATGCATATGCATATATGTGTATTTATATGTGGTTTACTTACCTGTCGATCACTCAAAGCCCCCAAAATCCTATGACAAGCCAAATTTCTTCAGTGGAACCTATAGACGTGCATGCTAAGATCAAACCCCACGGAATTAACATGATACCTACAAACATTAGAATCTAGACCAAACTAACTTATCACTCTAGGATATAAATTTGAAAATACTTCAAATGAATAAGACAACCACCTCACAGAGACATAGGATTAACACTGATTTTGACAAAACTAAGCCGTACATTTGAGCTATAAACATGACCATAAACATGCTCCTATAATAATAACAAAACCCTTTGCTTAAAGATTAGGCAAAGAAAAGAATAAAAAATCCTTAAGTGTGACACGCTACAATCAAAATCAACAATGCATAAAAAATTTTAAAAGTATGAAATCTGGTAGGCTATCTCATGCTAAACAAAACATTAATAACACTCATATCGAGGCATACATTAGAATTAACACATTATGCTTTCTAGAATAAAACCTAAGCTATAGTGATCATGCCAAAACAACCCCTTATATATATATATATATCAATGGAGCCGATGAGATGAACATGGTCACAGATTTAACACACGGGATCTCACATACATGGGATTCCAGTAAGGATGGTCAATAAAGCGAAAATTACCACCACAGGAACATCAAAAATTTGCATGCAAAGAGGCTTATAACACAAAGCATGGAATAGCAAGGATCTACTCAAATGCTAGCCTTTTCTAAAGAAAAATAGGAAAATTAATTATCAATATCTAAAAGAGAATAGAGACAATTCTACACTCGGAAAAGATCCGATGAAGGGTACGCTTACCTCACAACTTAAGTGACACAAAACCCTTGACGAAGAGACCTATCCCATGTCCTCGCCTCCAGCACCATACACCAAAACAAAAGAAAACGAGGAGAAGAGGAAAAACAAACTAGATCTCTCCCTCTTCTTAACCCAAACGAAGATCTATAATGAGAGAAACGAAAAGGAGAACTGCTAGGGTTTTGAAACCTATATAAAATATAAAGATAAATAAATAAAATTCTGTAACTACCATGCACACACAATTAAATAAAATAAAACAAAAAATAAAAGCATGTAGGGCCCACAGGATTCTCTTAGAACCTTGGCATAGTCTATGAAATGGTGAGAAGGGTCACGGATGTGGTGGAAGAGAAAGGATGGGCTGGGATCTTGGATGACAGCCGAAAATCCTTTAAATTCCCTTAGGTTTAAATTATCTCTTTGCTTATTTTGTTAATCATAACCCCAGGTTGGTCTCTATCTCCTTTTTTTTTTCTAGATCCATTGAAGTGAGAAGGATATGAGGAAGAAAGGTGAGTGGGCTAACCGAATTTCCTTTTGATCTATTTTGACTTTTTCATCATGTATTTGCTTGATTTGGTGTTGTTTTGATGTGGTTGATTATATTGAAATTTTGGTTAGCTTTTGATGGAATATTATAATATGTTCAAATGAAAGATTTTCAAGAATTTATTTCATGATTATAGTGATGTTCAAGGCTTGTATACATATGTTGACTCATTATTATCCTATTTGCCAACTCATTTTGCTTTGCATAGTCAACTTGATAATTGTGGCATGCTATTGATGAGGAAAACTAGAGACCTTTGGGAGGGAGGTTTATCATTTTTGATGCAAAGAGAGGTATGTGAACCTTTTGCACTAGATATGATGAATGGTTGATTTGGGTTGAGGAATAATGCTGGATGAATGATGTATGTAAATTGGTCATATTCTTGACTTATGTGGAATTCATAAGATAGAATTTGGTTAATGCATGCAAAGTGTTTGATATAATGCTTTTAAGGACAATATGTAAGCAAAGACCAATTGATTGTTAGAATATGATGATATGAGTTTATGGATTGCTGGAGATAATGCTTTGTGTGAGATTTTTGTACATTAATGTTAATGGCATGGGTATATATGCTTATATGAGGTGTGTGTGAAATTGTTAATATGGATTGGTACAATGGTGAAAGAAGACATTATTTTCCCTACATCTACTTTTGAAATGAAAAATAGTTTTAGATTTGTGAAGAGTGTGTGCATGTTTATATATGGATGTAAATTACAAGTGTTTGAGCATGTTGGCAAATGAAATTTGATTATGGAGGGGGAAAACTAGGTTTATGTCTTTGAATTGATAATTAGTTTTAAATGGACAATTATGATAAGATGCATTGTTGATAAAATTGAATTGATAGGGAAAACCACGATTGCGGATTGGATATGTAATTATAGCCATTGCCAATATAATACTCTCAATATGAAATTTTTGAGCATGCTAGTGTATGGAAATAAAAGAGAGACATGATTGATGATATATGTATGTATGTGAGGAATTAATGGCCAATATTACTGTAGCTATCACTATAGCACACCTGGCCAATTTACTTGTGTGTTGGTGTTTATGGCCTTGGCATTGAGGTTAAATATGAGCTACTTATTGTGATTGAAGTTTGATGGAAGGACCTTGATGTTCCAGCCTTTATAGGCCTTTATAGGCATATTTTGTTATGGAATGGTGGAAGTACTCCGATTGGCCTTTTTGTTTGCTTTATGTGGCCATAATGTCCCTTGAACCTACTTTTATACTATCATTGATCATACATTCAGTATTGTATTTATTACTTATCCAGATTATTGTTTTTGTTATTTATTTGTTATCTTAAAAATTTGTCTACTTTTATTCACTAAGGTCTAAATCTGAAATTCTATATTTATGTATTTCTGTTTGTGTGAGTATTTGGGAAAAATTTGCGAATACTTTATATTTCGACTATGATATTTTGTTTGAATGATTTATCGTATCAGTTGCTTACCTTTTATGTAGTTTATTCTATTTATTTAGTTATTTGTCCCTAAAGTGAAACCTTGGAATTTATTAGTATTTTTGAGTATATGTGAACTTGTGAAATTTAAAAATTTCTGAAATTGCCCTCTACAAATATTTTGTATCTAAATGTTTTGATCTCCAAATGAGTGATATGCAACCCTATCAGTGGCGGGTTAACCCTGACCTTGTTGACAAAAAATATTTGAAAAATGAGACTACGGTTTCAAACCTTGTCCGTTCGACGGAATAATCAATAGCCATCTAATATTCAGCCTTGGGTCACCGAGGGTAAATAAATGACCTTTGTTATTCTGCCTCAGGTCACCAAGAGTAAACAAATGACCCTTGGTATCTTTAGTGAATTTGGAGACATATATTGAAATATGTTACTTTCTGCTTTATTCTTTTGATTTTGATTATCTACAAGGATATAAACTTTTCGTTTAATATTGAAGTTGTATTCCTGAGATCATATTCTAGGTTTTAAAATTTTTTTGTTTTTGGCATGGAAGTATTCTTTCATTAGATTATTATACTCTGCATTTTGTTTAAATTATAATTTTTGGAGATTTGTATTATTCTGAAAATTCGATATTCTTCAAGCACACTTCTAAATTTCCTAGTTGGATAATTTTTATGTTTTGGAAATGTTGAAATAACCACATTCGGTGTTGCTGGTATTTTTGAGTTGTTCCGCTTGTTTTCACACTACTCACTGAGTAACCTAGTTATTCAGCCTCTCTTCTTCTATCTTTTCTTGTTCTAGACTTTTAAGGTTGTTGTGCTTAAGACTAGTGATGTTCAGCCAGTGCTAGAATGGATCCACCAGGGTTGTCATTTTCTTGAAATTTGTGAAAACCTACATTTTTACTTTAGATCATGTATTCGTAAGACTGTCTTGTTTTCCTATACCATTTTTTCTCCTCAATTGGTTTGTTATAAGTTATCTTCTTTGAAATAGGTTTTGAGCCCTTGCAGCCTTATGTGGTTCCACGCGCTAGGTCCGGCGAGCCGGGTTTGGGGGTGACAATTATTTTGCCTTTTGTTTATTTTTTGGGATGGATGGGATAGACTTTTTTTCAAGCCATCATATATCCCATGAAGCGGAAATAATGCAACAAAAAGGATGTAATCCACCACTGATCGATGTCCATGAACAGATATAGGATCTAGCAACTCACCACTCTCTAGATCTACCCAAAGAGATATGGAGTTGAGAGAGTTCTTCTCAATGTCTTGCACAAGCTCAGAGAGAAAAACCAAGAAAAAATAGGGCACAACCTCCAACTCTCCATCAAAACATTAGCAGTCCTTCTTTTGGCACTCAATTCAAGTATATAGCTCTTGTAACAACCCTCCAAGAATAGGAAAACTTAAAGATCAACAAAGGTATTAAAGTAATACACACTTAAGACATAATTAAGACTAAAGAGAAGCTGTAGAAATAGAAAGTAAATGAGTTTCCAGAAACCAATCAACTTCATAGGTCCTCAGTGTAGCAGCCATAACTCCTTCTGGGAACCTCCAATTAATATAAACTTTGTTTGGGTTGGAAACTAGACTTTATTAACTTCCAAACCATAATTTATATGATTCTTTTGGACAACACAGTTGCTACAGTTTTCACGAACAATTTCACCGAAGATTGGGTGCTCCTCTGAAAATTCTTCAATATCCAAGTTCTTAACACATGGTCTTGCTTGCTTTGCTCCTGCATCGTCCCATAACTATACCTATTTTAAAATTGAATTAAGTGTTCAAAATATGTTATTATGAAGATAATAGTTATAGATACAAAAGCAAGGATATGTACTATAAATAAAGTTGGTAATGATATAGGTGGATGCATGATGAAATACAAAAAAGTTGGAGTGACTTAATACAATTTGTGTTGTAGAGCTTTGAAATCAGTGAACAATTGTTTGTACTAATTGAAAACAAACACATGATTTTCTTTAGAATTAAGTATTAACATTTGATTTTTCTAGTTGTATTATTGGTTTATTAATTGTGTTTTTAATGATCATGTCAATGTGATTACTTAATTAATGAATTAGTAGATATCAAAGAGAGGAGAGGAGAGGAGAGGTGAGGTGAGCTAAGGTGAGGGAGAATGGAAAGGAAGGGGAGGTGGAAATTGAAAGAAGGGCGTGTATTTGTTTTTGCTTTGAGGGAAAGGTTAGGATGACATGGAAGGATCAGTGGGAAGAACAAAATATCTTTTAGTCCTTTGTATTTGAAATGAAATGATAATCTCAATGTGATTACTTATTAATCTCCACCGTTCATTTACCACCCCCAGCCCAAATTCCAACTTCTCTATATAAAGGCAGGCAGAGTAACTTACATATTGGTTCTGAAGTTCTACCATCATGGTGAGTGGAGATGATATCAAGGAAGGGTTAGACCTCGTGATGATACCTTGTATGAGTGTGTGTGTTCTTTTATTAGTGACTGGATGGATCATGTTCTGTGGATTTGATTTATTATTATTATTATTATTATTTATTTATTTTTTTGGATGGAGATTTATTTGGGGATTTTAATGGTTAGAAAAGTGATTTGGGAATGATGTGTTTGGCAAAATGATGTGTCTGTTTGGAGGTTTTTAAAGGTGCTGTTGGCAATACAATGCTACCCCAAAAATATGTCCTGAACTTGATGTAGCGTTGATCACCCGAAACCAATCATAGGTTTTAACGAGTTATGATTCCGGACTACGAGCGGTGAACACTGAGTGTTGTTGGGTTAACAACGTCGGTTTGTTTGATTCTAGTTGGTGATTTCTTCTTCATATAATGTTTGGAATGTATTATGCATGAATGTTATATTTTGGAATATATGTGATTGGCTTGTTGTTGAGGAGCAATTTTTTTGTTTCCTTGGAGCTAATGTTGCTTAAGAATCTGGAATTTTTGAATTAATTTGAGTCATTAATTGATGTTTATGCTCTACTCAAGGTTTTTTTAGATGTTTTTCTCCGTGATTTGTCATTGGAAGTTCTTGTTTTTATTTATTAATTTATATCTATATTTTTATTTGGTGTTAATCAGCCCATAACACAATTGATGCGACTAGGCTTAATTTTTCTTGCATGATGATCCGAAGACTCCTTATTATCATCATTCATAACTAGTACTTGTTTGATCTGTTTGACTTTCAATCATCTTGAATCATACATGGCCATCAAGTACATAAACACACTCTCATCTGCTTCTCTAGTTGTTTTCTCTTCACTGAATTAATAGATCATGACCTTTATTTAATTGGTTTATGCTTTATTAATACAAATTATGATCGAGTTGTGTTTCATGTGGTTTTTTTATCTTATGCATTATGAAGGATATGGATATAAAGCGCTTTGTCGCAAAATGTCTACAATTCTTTGCACTAAAGTGTTGTTTTGTTTGACTTGCCAAGAGTTTTCAAAGAGTTGATACTCAATAATGTTCAAGCTTGTGCGACCAAGGTAAGAGGTTAATTATTGCTAATTATTTTTAAGCTCTCTCTTTTAATTAATATATATGTTATGGTTTTTAAACAGGGGATGGCAAAACCCGATCCGCCCTCAAAGTTCCCGCCCGATCCGCTCGATGCCCCCGATTTTTGAGCGGGCGGGCGGGTTTGGTATTTGCTTGCCCCGCCCTCGCCCGCCCTCGATAATAATTTAATTTATTATAAATATTATATAATGTATAGGGTAAATGAATTTTTTTAAAAATTTTCAATAAATTTCTTATGAGTTGTCTTTAAAAATATATGTTTTATAAAATAAATATATTTTATAAATGTTTTTAAGAATTTTAAATATTTATTTATAACTATAAGCAAGGCAGGAGATTAACGAAAAACAAAAAACGGGACAGGAATAGTGCCCCGCCGGTGCCCCGCCCCGGCCTCGCCCTCGCCGGTGCCCCGCTTATTACCATGCGGGGCGGGGATGATAGAGGCATGCCCCGGCCCCGCCCCGCCCCCGCCCCGCCCCATTGCCATCCCTAGTTTTAAATCTTGTGGTACTTTTGTTACACTTTGTTGTTTAATTTCTCGGCTAGGTAACTATTTTAACTTCCACTCATTAATAGAGTTTTTACATTAGTCCTACAATTAAGATTCAGATTTTCTTCTTCAACATCCAATGAAAAATGAAACATTAGGTCATTGGTAGTAACAAACACAAGATCTGTTGGGTATGATTATAATGAATATCAACTCCAAAACATTGAAAACTCACTATTAATATATAAGCAATCACCAATCCTTCAATTCACGAAAAAAATTGTACTTTTCAACTAGTTTTTCCAAGCCCCATCCAAATAATGCATTTCTAGAAGTAATTGGAAATGAGGAATCAAAAGCTCCCCTACTATTATGTTTTTTTAAACTTGATGTTAATTATCTCTAGCCATCTACTTTTTGCCCGTGCATATGATTGAAGCTTGTTTGGGGATTGTTTTTAAGGTGAGGAGAGCTGGTGGATTTTAGGTTGCTTGGAGATTGCCATTGTGAGACATGGGAGCTTTGAAGGTCTGGCAATGGTCGCAATGGAGAAGGGGCACCTGCTAATCAGTATAAACCTCCAAATATTCAAGCGTCACGAAGAAGAGTAGCTTTCATAGTGGTTTAACCACCCTACTATGGGGAAATGGCTCAAATTATGTATCCCGTGAGACAGAAATGTAAATTGGATCCCCATATATATGTTGATTCTCTGATGTGAATGAACTAGAAAAGTTAGTGATTAATCCGAAACAAACTCAGAGAAAGCACAGAGAAAACACAATCCGAAAAACCCAAATAATAACACTGATTTCATTCATTATCCATCTCACAGCTTTCCCTTCTTTCTTACAGGCATATATATATAAAGCTATCCCTGAAAAGACCATAATACCCATAACTTAACACAGAACACCCACACTAACATGCCTCGAACTTATACCATATCTAAAGATCCAACCATCACATCCATCCATTTCCCTCACTCTCTTTCATTCTCAATTCAACTAACCAAACAATATCAAACTCCAATAACTACAAATATCCATAAACAGAAACCACAAGCAAATATATATACACATCTTCAGCTTCATCTCACTGACAACAGCAACACATTCAATCTCCAATCTCCACCTCCAACTTCATTCCACCAGCAACAATATATTATTCATTTGGGAGAACACTGTTTGATGATTTTGCATATACATACAATTTTGATGCCAAATCAATGACCTTCAAGAATATATGACTTTGGAAAGTCTGACGGAATGGAGAGAAGTTTCAAAAACATGTCTGATAAATTCTCAGAGAACACTTTATACTACAAGTTTCAAGGACAACAAATTTAATTATATAGATTGCTTTAGTCTTGACATGACTTTGTGCTATGGGCAACCTTCAGATGGCATCAGCTTCGAAGTTAAGGTAAATGATGACTGTGACCGATGCTTTTTAGATCATTCTGATGCAATTTATTCAGACAATCCTATAAGGCATGCTTTCAATGGCCATATAAGCCATGTCTCTTATTTTGTAAGAACTATATATTCATTCAATGAATTGGCTCAACCTTATAATGCATCTCATCCTTTTCTTGAGGCAAGGCCTTGTTGAGATTTCCCCATGTTCCAGGTAATCACTTGATTTAGCTTTAATATAGCAACATTTAACATTCAAGTCATTTAGTACAGTTGTTAAAATATTTTTAACTTGAATTAGAGAATAAGATGATAAAGTGTCACAGAAGCAACAGATGAGGTGATGGACAGTAAACAACCTCAAAACACAGATTATAATAATAACGTAATAAACAATGTTATTGAAGGTAAATTAAATGTTTACTATTTATCAGTTTATGGAATGCTGATGGCTGGTCAGCTAACAGCTAATTAACCGCACATGCTTTGGTACAAATCAATTGGAATATGCGTCACGAAATTTAACAAAATGGCAGATACATGATTCACAGCCTACAGTTAAGTATGCCAATAAAGTTTCATCAATCCACATTTCATGGGACCTTAATTTCTACCATGCATTTCTAGATTATTTGATAACTTGGCTGCTTCGTGTTCATTTTCACAAGGTGGAGAAATGCATCATGATAATAATGATGATATTCTTGATATTTCTTCTGGATTGCTACATCTTACTGGTAGTACCTTAGTGCCTGATAGTATCAGTAGAGAATGCCTGGAGAATGCAAGAGTCCTTCTTCAAGTGGATAAAAAGTTTATCCGCCCTGGTGACACACTTATCATCATAGATCAGGTTTTCATTTTTAACCATCTTGTTTTTTTCCTACTCTTGTTTGTGTTAGGCCTATGTTGAATTCCTTGATAAACCAAGTTGATTTAGACTATCCTACACATGTAGCAACCGCTGATGTGGACTCTAAGTTGGATAAGTTCCGAGACAACTTGTGCCATGTCAGCGTGACTGTTATAACCGTTTCTTCAGCCTTATTAAAATAAATGCATTTCTTTTTCTCTGTAAACATTTTTCAGATCTTTGAATGAAGCTGTCCAATCTCCTCTCCTTAATCTCTTGTCTCCACTGTTGCTTTTTCTCCTCCTTCTCTCCATCTTTGTTTCATGATAAATTGAAGGTTAGCAGCTGGACAATCAATTGATCCTTTTCAACAGAATTGCATCACATTTGAAAGTATAGAATGATAAGGGTATCCTGTTTCCTCTCAAAAGTTTGCTGCTCATTGCAAAGGCACTGCTATCACAGCAAAACCCCAAAGATTCCAAACAACTGGCAGAAACCCAAAGAAGGATATATTAAACTCAATTTTGATGCTTCTTCACGACCCAAGACTAAAAATTGCTGCAATTGGTGGGGTTTTTCAGAGACTCTGATGGCCTCTTTCTTTTAGGATATGCTGCACCGATGCGTAACGCTACCAGCTCAGTAGCCGAGTTTGTCTCTGCAAAAGAAGGCCTCAAGATAGCTTTGAATAATAATTGGGTGCACTTGGTGATTGAAGGTGATGCCAAGAATGTTATAGACCATTTGAAAATGAAGGCTGTAATAAAGGCAAAAGAAGATTCAAAGCAAGCTAAAGAAATAGATCTAATTGCATCGAAGTTCACAAATCTACATAAGAGTCACGTCTTCAGAAGATGTAATAGAGTAGCTGACAAATTCGCTAAATTGGGATACAGTTTGAAGGATCGTAAAATATGGCACTATCCGCCTCAGGAAGTTCGGCATCTCCTGGAACAAGACAAGAAGCATGCTAGTTAATGCAGGAAACCTCTTCAATTAAATTTGTAAAGTGATTCTTTTCCTCATTTCTTGATGTACAACAGTCCATTTTAGTGTTCGTAATAAAACAAGAGGCTTAAATTTGGAAACCTATAAAAGATTTAAGTGTGTTTTTTTTAGGTTTAATTTCGCTTAATACAGCAAAAGCTGTTGAGTTTATGATTCATCCTTTAGAATACAGGGTCAGGATTTTTTAGTACATAGTTTATCCAGGATTCTTTAGTTGTTAACTAAATTAACTTCATTTATGAGTGTGATGATACTGTGGCTTTCAAATGAAAATTTTCTTTTTGTGAATGTAGGCCAATACTGGACAGTAACAACAAACTTACACCATCCCAATCAACAAAACAAATACAACCAGTGAAAAGGAGGGGGAAAGACAAAAGAAAAAGAGCCTTCTTTTGAATAGGGAAAAAAGAAAAGAAAACAGCAAAGAAAGCCTCACAAAACGACCACAAAAAACAAAGCTCACATTTAATAAAACTAAACTAGGCCTCATAAAGAAAATGCAATAGTTATGGATGATCTCCCATTATAATAGAAAATGCAATTCAAGAAACAATCTTTATGCAAAAAACAATCTCTCAACAATAAAACTCTTGGCAGATTGATGCTGAATCTTCACTTTCTAATCTTGATCTTCGCTCTAAAAGACGTAGAAGATCAATTTCTCCAAACCCTAATTGGAGCATTAAAAAACCCAAAAAAAAACAATACAAGAAACAACAAAAATGGTGGCGGAGAAACAGATGCTGGGATGGAGAGGTCGAGGGCTATCCATATCGGGGTTTGGGACGATGTTGGGGTTTGAAACAGATTGATGCTGAATCTTCACTTTCTAATCTTGATCTTCGCTCTCATGCAAGAGTCCGGTCCTCCAGCGCTGAATGGGAAGGCGGTCGGAGGGATGGAGGTGGTCACCGGAGGGCGAGGCTCCGGTGAGGGTGAAGAGGGGCGTTTGGAATCTGGATTCTAGGATTTTTCGCTCATGTGGATGCCGCCCACGTGTTTTGGCTCATGGGTTTGCATGGGCTGATTGAGCCTGGACACGTGTACTGTGTGAGTGTTCGGAGGGGGATCGGATGGTTGGGAGCCTGAACACGTGTAATGTGTGCGGGGATGAGTCCTGTCACGCTTAACTCATATTATATATGTTGGAAATTTGTGTAAATTATTTCATATAAAAATATTAAATTATATTATTTTAAACGATATTATAAAAATTAAAGTGGTAGAATCTATATTCATGTTATTTCCCCCCAGAGAGAGATTCGTACTAAACATGCCTTAGATCGACCAACACAAAGGAATAATAAGTGTATCATGATGGGAAAGTTTAATAAAGTATTTCAGATGAGACATGCACACATACTGGAAAACATGAATATCAGACATGGTTATCGGTCTACTTGGTTGCAAGACAAACAAATCAGTTTTCTAAGAGCATATTGATGCAAAAAGCAAACCCCTCAATTGTTACTACAAAACAATATTGTTCACTGGTACTTTGAATATAGGCATTGAAAACATTAAGAGTTTCATGGAAGAACAAGTAGACTTCAATTTCATGCGAAAGGAGAAGCAGATAATTACAACTTCAATCATTGAATTTCACAGAAAAATGGGCTTTATTAAGATGTACCACTTGCTTTTAAACTTATTCAAAAAATATTTATGAAGCTACCCTAAGTTTTTAATAAATACACAATTTTTTAAATTTAAGACTTTTTAAGTATATTTTTTTAATTTAAGTATGTTTTGTTCCAAAAGCAAAAAGATATCCAATGAGACCGGCTTCCCCAATTTAGCGCTTCTCGATCTAAATTCTCTTTTTGGATAGACTATGAGAAAAAGAAGGTGATTTGGGATGAAAAATCACTTGACCTGATAGTGCTCATTTTTTAAAATATCTTGTGATTGTCCGTAAATGAAAAGAATCTACCAAAAATAGATCAATATTTGTCAATAAAATTTACATGAAGTGAACATCCAAAATTTTCATCCTCAAAAACTCCATACCAATGTATTATATATAGGGACAAAGTAGTTTTGAAAAACATCAAAATTTTCATCCTCAAAAACTCCATACCAAATTTTTTGTATTATATAGGGACTAAGTAGTTTTGAAAATCAAACCTTAGCGATGGAAGTCTTTTGGTTGGTGGTGATGGAGACCAGAAACCGCATTCTCTTTCATGGATTGGGACAAATTAAAAATCAGAGCAAGATCAAAGATAGAGCTTTTTCCTCTATAGTATATCCCAGAAAACAAAGAGAAGTGATTGGACAGTATGGACAATCCTTCCTAAATATAAAAGTAAAATTCCTCAATGAAGATGGTCGGATGCACATAAGCCTCTACAACAAATATGACAGCATTTGTTAGAAGATAAAAAAATTCTCACACTAAAAGCCGTGATGAAGCTTCATATTAAGTTTAAATATAATCAGTTGGGGCAAATATCGGATAAGCCATAACTCAATAATTAAAAAGACAATAGAGCGTACTTTACTTTTGTGTTTTTAGAGTGCTACATAAATGTGACTATTCGATAAATACCAGACAAATGCATATGACCATGCGAGGTGCATCTCAAGAATATCTTCTAGGTCAAATGATACATAATGTTCTTTTTGATCTATCGCAGAACTTGGCTTATTCTTGCAAATATTCGAGCAATGAATAACAAAGCCTTTTCAACATCAATTAACACAGTCACATTCAATTAAATTATATCTATATATATATATAGAGAAGTGTAGTATTCACCAATTAGTAAGTTCCAAACCATTTAAACTAGTTTCATAGGTCATTATGGGGCTATCACCAAGATCAATTCAAGTATACAAAATTGGCAATAAGCTAAACCGTAAAATAAACTTAAAAGAAATTTAGATTTTAACATCACCAAGGTCTCAACTGAATATTAATACCAAATTTTTAAGTCCGACAACACAAATGCACCCCAAACCTAGCGATCGGAAGTCTCCAAACCATATTTGTAAACCCGGGCCCATAGGCCAGTTAAATGGAGGTCATAAGCAAGATCAAGTCAATTATACAAAAATTGGAAATCAATTAAACAGAAATGAACTCAAGAAATTTAGTCATCAACATC